>NC_089742.1:11317109-11349609 GCF_040412425.1 Macrobrachium rosenbergii
TAGATTAATTTTTACGGCTCCATAGTGGCTAGAAATAATTTGAGAAAGCTTTTGGCTAAAAGTTTTATCATGCACAAATGGAACACTGGCATAGACTTGAAGTTAGGGAACAGTTGGAATTTTGTACTTTGGCATGAAGTTGTCCTCTAATATTTTCCGCACATATTGAAAAAATTAGTTTGATGGAAAATAATTGTTGGTGAAAAAACAGTGTAAAAATTGTATTTCCTTATTAAAAACATGCCAGTTCGAGGATAAATGGAAGGCTTTATATAAAAGAGTAGACAAAGCATTTAGTTTAAAATAAAAAAACAGTTGGATCCTAACGCCTGAACATCCTTCTATTGGAGTCTTGATTAAAGGCAAGGCACAGGCCGAGATGAGTCCACTGCAAATGGGTCCCTCGGCAAGAGAGATTTACACATTACACGCCAGTAAATGAACAGTTTAACACAGAATAAGTCTCGAGTTTGCACCAAGGGTGCCAAAGACTCGAGGAATGAATGACCACTTTACACTCGAACACAGGACATTGGAAATGGCACTGGATAAACTGGCACAAGGACAGAAGTGAAATGCTGGTACTCCAAGCTTTCTAAAGGGCAAGCTATCGTGACTGAAAAGTCTTTACTCGCACTTTACCTTAGGGGAAGCTGGTCTCTGACGAAGAAGGATGAGGGGCACCGAGGATACCGGCTGTCCCTCAAGGATGACTGGAGTCTGGAGTCGAACGGGGGAGATGAATGTTTTCTCAGCAAACTGCATCACCCGCCCGCGTGTATGGCTGTCCCTTACGACTCCTCACAAGACTAACTCCCTAGCTAACTGCTTCTCTCCCTTTTAAGGCACACGGCCAGGGGTAGGGGCCCTGTGCAAGCATGAGTCACTGGCCAGTTGGGCAGCAATTCTGTTGCCCTGGCGGGTTTCCTGCAGAGGTAAAACAATTCAGGCAGCTTAATTTGCCTTTAGAAAATCCATTTAAGAAGATTAGTTGGGCGAATCTTCTTAAGGGAGTGGCATAAAATATCCTCCTGGCTCCTGTTATCTGTATCTTATCAATATCTGTTCCAGGTAAAAAAGGGACAGATCAGAATGTTGATAATACGATCGGCAATGCGTTTCTCAATAAATAAAAGGGGTAAATTAGGTGGGGGGGGGGGTAGGCGTGCTGTGCAAGAATTCTGGTGTATTATAATAATAATATATATAAAGTGAATGTTTGTATATTTGCTTGTCCACCATAGAAATCCGAACCGCTTGACAGACCTAGACATAATTCTGCACATGGCCTTTATGTCACCCCAGAAAGGTACATAACTCAAAATCAAACCCCTACCCCATGGCAGACATACAAACACAGACAAAACAATTGAAATTGTCCTTTTTACGTCTCCTTTTCCTTCAGTTTTCTAGGTTTATTCTTATTTTCACCTGACACTCCACTTTTTTTGTCCTGGCGCTGCCAGATGTGTGATTAACGTATACAATAAATCCAGATCCCCTATATCTTAAATTTTTGACCAGAAATCATGTGAAATTTGATCATAATTTATGAGAATTATTAATGTAATTGTTCATTACCTCAATCAGATCAACACCGAAAACCTATATGTTTTAAATGTGGTTTACAATCCTTGACACGGAAAACAATAACACACTAAATGCTACATACCCCCTCATTAAAAAATTACTCGTGACGAAATTACCAACTTTTTTTGCGTTAATTTTAAGCCAAGCATACCTTAATCATACCTTGCCAATAAAATACAAATTCTTAAGTACCCTGTGGTATTACCATCATCATATCTAACTACTTAATCCACACACAAAAAAAATGTAGTTATGGCACAACTTTGGAGATCAAGAAATAATTCACTGACGAGACGAAACAAATCCATCACCATTCCCGCATCCTTATTAGCAAACTTAATGCTTCTGTGATAAAATTACCCTCTCATTAAGAAATTATTCATGACCAAAATACCACATTTTATTCAGCGTTCATCTTAAGCCAAACATATCTTAATTACACCTTGCCAATAAAAAACAAATTCTTATGTACCTTGAGGTATTGCCATCATCATATCTAAATACTTAATCCACTAAAAACTCACCATTTATCGAGAGTTTCTATGTTAGACCATTCAGACTGTGGCCTACACTTTCAAACAGAAATACCAAAGGCAACTGAAAAAAGTTGCAGCTCTTTTTACGGTGTCTAAAATCACAATTGTGATAATAATTTAATATTTACATAGCCAACTGACACTGTATCTTAAGTAGCTGTTGGCTAAGACCAACATCAACATATACGATATTTCCCTTTTCTTTATTTGTTCAAATGCGAATTTCGTCATGAATTCATGCGTTTCTGCGTCTTTACCTTCGGAATTCACTATAGTGACTGCTTCGTGATATTACGTTGATGTATTCCTTATAAAATCGGTTTAAATGAGGACTGAAATCAATTATTGTGTTGTTAGGCAATACCACCACCACGTACACCAACTTCACCGTACTACCTCTACCAGATGTTCTCTCTCTCTTTTTCTCTCTCTCTCAAGGTGTCACTCAAACAATCTGGAACGGAATTTATCAATGAGGTTTTCAACTATTGCAAGTAAATTCATGCTTGCAGTCCCTCTCTCTCTCTCTCTCTCTCTCTCTCTCTCTCTCTCTCTCTCTTATCTCTCTCTCTCTCTCTTTATTTATAAATTCCCTTTATGAATGCAGTTAAACACCAAGTCACACTAGAAAAACCCGCGAATCTTTGTCACTGCAAGTCGGTCATTCTCTCTCTCTCTCTCTCTCTCTCTCTCTCTCTCTCTCTCTCATTTTAATCAGATAAGTGCCAGGATATACATGTACATATCACGTTTATTTAAAGTGATGAATTGAAACAGAATTATTAATTAAAGGAAAGAAACGTATTTTTCAGTGATAGTGCATAGCACATACTTTACACGACAAAATAATTCAACGGGGATGAAGGAAAATTTATATATATATATATATATATATATATATATATATATATATATATATATATATATATATATATATATATATATGTATATATATATATATATATATATATATATATATATATATATATATATATATATATATATATATATATATATATATATTATATATATATATATATATATATATATATATATATATATATATATATATATATATATATATATATATATATATATATATGACATACACATATGAGAGAATTTGATACATCCTATTAACTGGACCTTTTTAGTTGATAGTCCCGTGCATGGACACAGTTAAAAGGAATATCATCATCCTATTAATCTTGTTTTATTAAGTGTTCTAAATTATAAGCAATCTTGGTTTATTTAAACTTGATGCTTTAATAATTAAAAAAATTGTTGATAAATATAAGCAAAATTAATATACATGTTTCTGCAATTTGTATGTGTAAAAGGAATATCCGTTTGCCTTATGATTAAGTATATATTTGGGAGTAGTTTTTGACCGTTGCGATGATCCCGGATTTACCGTGGATTAACCTTTTCTTTTAACCCTGGCAATTAACCATCTGGTATTCAAAAGGTTATACATGTTTTTGGATTTTGTAAGCCCTAAACTTTAGTATTTCTTTTGTGTAGTCTTACATAGGTTCAGTTTGTGACAGCTCGATCCGGGATTATCCTGGATTAACTTTCTGTTTATTACCCTTTGACAACTGAACATCTGGTATTCTTGTTCTTTTTGTTTACTTTGTAACCTTCTTCACATTTTTGTCTCATTCGTACCCCGACGATGCGTCAATAAACGTGAAAGCGCTTGGTACTACTGAACTTCTGCCTGGCTTTTTCCTGTGGGATTCGCTTATACACTGAAGTCACGTGCATCTTATCTTTTACATATATTTTTAAGCATATATATATATATATATATATATATATATATATATATATATATATATATATATATATATATATATATATATATAACTTTATCACATACACAATTGTTCTGTGCAATAGTAGAATTACTAAAAGACCTCATTCAAACTGGATGGTATCTAACGGAGTTTTTATTCAGAAAAAGTTACAAGCTTCCTTGGACAAACACTCCACATTATCAAGTATCTGTACAATGAGCAGACGCGTAGTCCAGCTGTATTTATATCTGTGTGCTGGGTGCTTTTAATCCTATAATCGCCTAGCTCCTCCTGTGTGACCTCCACCCCCTCGTGATCTTGGTCTTTCTCTGATCCCTTCTTCCATGGGCGTCCGTTTTCCGTGCGTTCTCTTGCGTTTTTCCTTCGTTTCCTTGCTACTGTTGAGTATACGATTTTTCTCTAGATATGCTGTCTTCAAAGCCGTTTCCAGTGTTCCCTGCCATCGTGTTGTTGGCGCAAGTTATGAAGCGTTCTTTACAACCAGTCTAGATGTTTTTGTTGGTGTTCCTGTACAGAAAACTCATATTTTCCCAGTCTACTCTGTGATCATTTTCCCAACAGTGTTTGGCAACTGCTGACATCTGATTATAATGCCTTATGTTCTGCAGATGTTGTTTGCTTCGCTCTTTACATGATTTGCCAATTTTGCCATAGTACCCTTCTTCACAGTCTAGACACGCTGCCATATATACCCCCTCCTCTAATCTCTTCCCCCTCTACCGACTTTTTGTTTCTATTTTATTCCTAATGGTGTTTTTGTAGCTGCCCATCATTTTGAAATTATTTAGCTTTCTGTTGATGGGTGCAATAGAGTTGTTGTCCGGGACTGTAATTATTTTCTTTCCTACCAAATGTTCCTTTTCTATCCTTTCCCTCTCCCCAAAACAGTTTTTCCTTGCTTTGATGTGTGCCCACTCCCACCAATACTTAGGGTAGCCTAATCTCCTAAAACTCTCCCTCAGGTAATCCAGCTCTTCGTCTAAAAATTCAGGACTGCAAATCCTATAAGCCCTGATGGCCAACCCTGTCATTAATCCTATTTTTATATCTTTCCTATGACTGGAGAACCTATGTATGTATGAATTGGTGTGTGTCTTCTTCCTATATACCTTGAATTTTAAATTTTCCCCTTCCCTCTTGACTAGGACATCCAAGAAAGGAATTTCTCCCCCCTCTTCTTCTATTGTGAACTTGATGTGTTCATTTAGTTTATTTATGTTTTCGAAAAACTTGTGTAGATCATCCCTTTCTCCCTTGTAAATAATCAAGATGTCATCCACGTATCTTACCCATTTTACGATATTTAAGTTCCCTTTATTTACTGTACCCCCCATGAGGCTTGAAACAAAAAAACCGGACATTAGGGGGAACAGTGCAATTTAAACAAAAAAGTAAGAGAAGCGTTGACAAAAATCCACGACAAAACCAAGAGAAAAGAATTAGAACATAGAGTAAAATCAGTGGAAAGTCCAGAGATCCCATATATTTATGGTAGCCTTAAGATCCACAAAGAAGGGTGTGCCGCTAAGACCGATCATGATCGACGAGATCACCGCAGAGGAGGCTGGAGAAATTTCTTTCCAACATAATGGGAAAATGGGTAGGCTTAGTATCCGAAGGGCATTTAAAACATAACATGAATCTGATAGACGAATTATCCAAAATTAACGTAAAAGACTGTAAATTTGCAAGACTGATGTAACTTTCCTGTTTACTAACGTACCAGTAAAGACGACGATGGAAATAATAAAAAGAATATGGAGGAGGGGTTTATACATGCGACATAGATCATGACGTTTTAATAAAACTGCTAACAGCGTCCTCAGCGTTAAGGTTTTCAAGTGGGGCAAGAAAACCATTATATACAAAAAAATAGCGTGGCCATGGGTTCAAGTCTTTCACCAATTCTAGCTAATATCTTTATGGAATTTTTGAAAAGGAGGAGGTGGGCAGAGTAAATAAAGGGAACTTAAATATCGTAAAATGGGTAAGATACGTGGATGACATCTTGATTATTTACAAGGGAGAAAGGGAAGATCTACACAAGTTTTTCAAAAACATAAATAAACTAAATGAACACATCAAGTTCACAATAGAAGAAGAGAAGGGGAGAAATTCCTTTCTTGGATGTCCTGGTCAAAGAGGGAAGGGAAAATTTAAAATTCAAGGGTATATAGGAAGAAGACACACCAATTCATACATACATAGGTTCTCAGTCATTGGAAAGAAATAAAAATAGGATTAATGACAGGGTTGTCATCAGGGCTCATAGGATTTGCAGTCCTGAAATTTTAGACCTGAAGAGCTGGATTACCTGAGAGAGAGTTTTGGGAGATTAGGCTACCTAAGTATTGGTGGGAGTGGGCACACATCAAAGCAAGGAAAAACTATTTTGGGAGAGGGAAAGGATAGAAAAGGAACATTTGGTAGGGAAGAAAATAATTAAAGTCCCGGACAACAACTCTATTGCACCCATCAACAGAAAGCTAAATAATTTCAAATTGATAGGCAGCTAAAAAAACCATTAGAATAAAATAGTTAGAAACAAAAAGTCGGTAGAGGGGAAGAGATTAGAGGAGGGTTATATATGACAGCGTGTCTAGACTGTGAAGAAGGGTACTATGGCGAAACTGGGAAATCATGTAAAGAGTGAAGCAAACAACATCTGCAGAACATAAGGCATTATAATCAGATGTCGGCAGTTGCCAAACACTGTTGGGAAAATGATCACAGAATAGACTGGGAAAATATATGAGTTTTTCTGTACAGAAACACCAACAAAACATCTAGACTGGTTGTAGAGAAACGCCTTCATAACTTGCGCCAACAACACGAGGGCAAGGAACACCGGAGCGGCTTTGAAGATAGCATATCTAGAAAACTGTATACTCCACAGTAGCAAGGGAAACGAAGGAAAAACGCAAGAACGCACGGAAAACAGACACCTGGAAGAAGGATCAGAGAAAAGACCAAGATCACGAGGGGGTGGGGTCCACACAGGAGGAGCTAGGGCGATTATAGGATTAAAGTACCCAGCACACAGATATAAATACAGCTGGACTAAGCGTGTGCTCATTATACGGATACTTGATAATGTGGACTGTTTGTCCAAGAAAGCTTGTAACTTTTTCTGAATAAAACTCTGTTAGATACCATCCAGTCTGAATGAGGTCCTTTTTCTATATCTATATATATATATATATATATATATATATATATATATATATATATATATATATATATATATATATATATATATATATATATATATATATATATATATATATATATATATATATATATATATATATATATATATATATATATATATATATATATATATATATATATATATATATATAATATATATATATATATATATATATGTATATATATATATATATATATATATATATATATGACTATTTATCACATCACCTGTGATTCATATACAATCAAGAAAGCTACAAACGTCCTTTAATATCCAATTCTCTCTACCTAAATAAATATTTTTCATATATGTTACCGAAGGAAATTTTAAGTTGATAATAAGTCCACCGTCCCGTGGGATCAAACCAGCGACGGACGAGAATCAGGACTACAGTGACGAAAGACTAACGAAATCGGCCAGAGTTGGTATAAGTGAATAACATCTCCCGTCAACTCACCCGTCGAACTCAGGTGTTTTTCGTTTTGAGCGATATCCACCCACCTCTGCCATGTTGACCGTGTAGTGCGTTTTGTCGCATGTACTTATTATGACTATTTATCACATCACCGTGATTCATATACAATCAAAATAGCTACAAACGTCCTTTAATATCCAATTCCTCTACCTCGAAATAATATATTTTCATATATGTTACCGAAGGGGAATTTTAAGTTGATAATAAGTCCACCGTCCCGTGGGGATCGAACCAGCGACGGACGAGGAATCAGGACTTCAGTGACGCACTAACGAAATCGGCCACAAGAGAGGTATAAGTGAATAGCATCTCCCGTCAACTCACCCGTCGAACTCAGGTGTTTTGCGTTTGGATATATATCACCTCTGCCATGTTGACCGTGTAGTGCGTTTGTCGCATACATATTATTATGACTATTTATCACATCAACTGATTCATATACAATCAGAAAGCTACAAACGTCCTTTAATATCTTGTTTTATCTACCTCGGAAATAATATATTTTCATATATTTACCGGTTTATTTTAAAGTTGATAATAATTAAAAAACCGTCCGTGGGATCGAACCAGCGACGGACGAGGAATCATGACTACAGTGACGCACTAACGAATCGGCCAAAAAGAGGTATAAGTGAATAACATCTCGTCAACCCACCCGTCGAACTCAGGTGTTTTGCGTTTGGAGAACGATATCCACCACCTCTGCCATGTTGACCGTGTAGTCGTTTGTCAAGGTTAGCCATGTTATGACTATTTATCACATCACCGTGATTCATATACAATCAGAAAGCTACAAACGTCCTTTAATATCAATTCACTCTACCTCGGAAATAATATATTTTTCATATATGTTACGAAGGAATTTTGTTGATAATAAGTCCACCTTCCCGTTTGATCGAACCAGCGACGGACGAGGAATCAGGACTACAGTGACGCACTAACGAAATCGGCCACAAGAGAGGTATAAGTGAATAACATCTCCCGTCAACTCACCCGTCGAACTCAGGTGTTTTTAAGCGTTTGGAGACGATATCCACCCACCTCTGCCATGTTGACCGTGTAGTGCATTTTGTTGCACGTAGCCATATTATGACTATTTATCACATCACCGTGATTCATATACAATCAGAAAGCTACAAACGTCCTTTAATATCCAATTACTCTACCTCGGAAATAATATATTTTCATATATGTTATTCGAAGGGGAAAGCTTTCTTGATAATAAGTCCACCGTCCCATGTATCGAACCAGCGACGGACGAGGAATCAGGACTGTAGTAGGCATCACTAACGAAATCGGCCACAAGAGGTATAAGTGAATAACATCTCCCGTCAACTCACCCGTCGAACTCAGGTGTTTTGCGTTTGGAGACGATATCCACCCACCTCTGCCATGTTGACCGTGTAGTGCGTTTGTCGCGTTTCCTTGCCATATTATGACTATTTATCACATCACCGTGATTCATATACAATCAGAAAGCTACAAACGTCCTTTATTATCAATTTCTTTACCTCGGAAATAATATATTTTCATATATGTTACCGAAGGAAATTTTAAGTTGATAATAAGTCCACCGTCATTCCGAAGGATCAGACCAGCGATGGACGAGGAATCAGGACTTACAGTGACGCACTAACGAAATCGGCCACAAGAGGTATAAGTGAATAACATCTCCCGTCAACTCACCCTTCGAACTCAGGTGTTTTAACGTTTGGAGACGATATCCACCACCTCTGCCATGTTGACCGTGTTGTGCGTTTGTTTCCAATAGCCATATTATGACTATTTATCATCATTTTAAAGTGATTCATATACAATCAGAAAGCTACAAACGTCCTTTAATATGTAATTCATTTACTTTCTACGGAAATAATATATTTTCATATATGTTACCGAAGGGGAATTTTTAAGTTGATAATAAGTCCACCGTCCGTGGGATTAACCAGCGACGGACGAGAATCAGGACTACAGTGACGCACTAACGAAATCGTCAAAGATATAAGTGAATAACATCTCCATCATCTCACCCGTCGAACTCAGGTGTTTTTGCGTTTTGGAGACGGGGTGAGTTGGCGGGAGATGTTATCTTATACCTATGTGGTTGAATTTTAAATTTTCCCTTCCTGATTCCTGACGTCAGGACATCCAAGAGACTTATTATGAACTTAAATATTCCCCCTTCGGTAACATATATGAAAATATATTATTTCGAGGTAGAGTGAATTGACATTAAACTTTGTAGATTTTATATATATATATATATATATATATATATATATATATATATATATATATATATATATATATATATCTATATCTATATATATATATATATATATATATATATATATATATATATATATATATATATATATATATATATATATATATATATATATATATATATATATATATATATATATATATATATATATATATATATATATATATATATATATATATATATATATATATATATATATATATATATATATAACTATATATATATATATATATATATATATATATATATATATATATATATATATATATATATATATATAATATATTTAGTTATTAGAATGTGAATATTTAAGGACTTGGTGAGATTACATGTAAGACGGTGTGGTACTGCGATGAATTTGTTAATGAAAAACCTCTCTTTATGAGAAGCTCAACTCAGATAGTGTACAGAGCTTAAAAACTACATGAACAAAACAAACCAGAATTTTACCATTTTTCGACGAATGAGGCAAAATAGATTTATGCAGGAAGTATAGGAAGGAAAATTCCACACCAGGGCGAATGTAAACTTACTGTTCCGGCTTGATGAGTTCTATCAAATTTGGCTTACGTCAGTGGCCTGGGTCATGGCTGCTTCTGGATAAATCCATACCTGCAAAAAAAAAAAAAAAAAAAAATCGCATTAATGTAAGTGAGCTGTGACGAAAAAACCCAGTTTTTGGAATACTGAAATATTCAAGAATTATATCTGACAGAATATTTAAATGAAAAAGCGAGTAATATATCTATTCATTATATGTATGTATGTACTGTATATACATACATACATACATACACATTGTAGAGTATATATATATATATATATATATATATATATATATATATATATATATATATATATATATATATATATATATATATATATATATATATATATATATATATATATATATATATATATATATATTATCAATTAAATAAATAAACACATACCCAGTTCATAATACAAGTATGAGTGTTTTATTTTTGATATATGAAATGGATTTATCTTATTTTATGGCAAACAACAGGAGATATGTCAATCCAAAATAATTGCGGGAAACCGACAGTGACTTTGCTCGATGAACCAATAACTACAACAAAATCATATTAAATGGAGATAACTCTAATCTCAGGTCAAGGAGACGATTATATAAACGTCACACATTCAGAATTTTTTTTCCACTGTATACAGAAGCTAAATCTGTAAGTTTTTCCTAAATCAAAATCTTGTTATATTCTGTGATAAGTGGATGGCCACTCCGGAACTTCAGTTCCAAGATAACCCTATAGCCAGTCCCTCACCATCAGGCTCTTGTGGATGGAACCCTGGTCATAGACCATCTTAGGTAACACTTGCCCAAGGATTTTGACCTTTAACCCCTATGAAGCTTGTCTGGACTATATGCCTACACCCACTCAGAATATGATTCTGCGAATCTGTCACTCACAGCTTAGGCGATGGATATACTTCTCCAAATAGGGTCTGTTAGGCCACCACTGACTGGAACATCTCCTCAGTCAAGATGACATTTCTCCAGTTATTTTCGCTATGGAAGAGGTGTTCCAGAGCAAACCTCAGACGACATTCCTATGTATGTGTAAGCCATCTTTTGCATGATGGGATATGTTATTAAATCCCAGCTCTGTTGAGTCTGAGTCTCTAGCTGGGATGCACCTTAGTAGCTGCTGTAATCAGGGCATCTGTCCTGGGTATGATTACAAGTGGCTTCCCACCTCGAGGTTGTTTTCAGCGAACCCTCCTCCTCAAACTGGCGGATCCACTTCCTGATCCCTCTTGTGGTCCTCCCCAGTCGATGAGTTTTACTTAGACTGTAGCTCCACAACTCCACAACTTGGTGATTCTGCCTCGTTCAGCATCATTTATGGGGTGCACTCTTTGGTCATAGCTGTTATGGCCGAGCAATGTTTCATTAAATAGAAGTCTTGATGCACAGATGTATGCAGGACATATCAACACATCATTACATTAAATATCTAAATATTAGAATAAAACCTCTGATAAAGGTATCCATTTTCTGACAAATTTAAAAGAATTTGCATTAATTTAACTTCATGTATCCTTCAAAGGATGGTGGTTTGCATACTTTATGATTAATGGAAACAAGTCGTATAGGAAATGTTTCTAATAATGATAAAAGTATACAGTATCAACCCTTGAAGGAAAAAATAGTATGGTTATGACTGCTCGGTAAAATCCCATGTACCTCTCTGAAGCAATAATAAACTAACTATGCACAACCTTGTCGCACTAAGGAAAAACCATATAAAGTGATCAAATGATTAATTAAAAAAATCTGATACACCATGTTAAATAAAACTGAATAATAGCTGTAAGGTTTTATGGCCATCAGATCTTTTAAATATAAACAAATGCTAAACGATCATTGAGCAATAGTGACATTGTCAACATCTATTTTATCACATAGCACTAATTGCTATGGTCACAATTTCAAAAAAATTGTTAATTATAAAGAATGTTGTAAGTTTGACGTTTTCTCTATTGGTGTCAATGACTGGAACCTTTTTGACAGCTACTTTTATGCTTTGAGAGACCAAGTCAGTAACCTCCAGTGGTAGAAGGGGTTTGAACTAAGGTGCCATATTCCGGTCCTGGTCGTTTCGGCCGTAAGTCACTTAGGCCGTAACATCCAAAACAATGTAAGAAGTTATGTTTATGGTATTTACCGTTATGTTTATGGTATTTACCGTTATTATTTTATGTTTTACGTACATCCCAAAGGGGCTGGTACTAAACACGGCGCCCATTTTGCACGTAAACGTGCTTACGGCCTAAATGACTTACGGCCGAAACGACCCGAATGACCATATTCAGCATTTGTGGATGTCACATTTCCACCTCCTAATACCAGTGTGGGCAGCGCAGTCCTTACAAACTTTAACTTTAGACTCATTTCTCCATTTAAAAACTACAAACATAATAACAACATTGCTTGTGAATTAAGTTACCACAACCCTGGTATTCTACATAAACAATAATTATTATTGGACAGTTAAAAGATTAATCAGTTAACAGTTCATTTTTGCTAGCCACAACCTCATGCAGCCAATGAAACTGCCAAGGAGTACTAACAAGCGTTTGCGAATTGTGCCCCCACCTTACCAGGGAACTCTTTCACTCTTCATCGCTCTCCTTCAAATTATTATTTTTTTTCTTATTGTCTAGTTATTCCATCTTTTTTTCTCTGTTTTTCTTGTTTTGTCTTTCTTAGGAATATAAATGTGTCTGTGAAAGGATGAAAGTATCTGAATCTTATTGTGTGTTAATATTTCAAGAAAATATTACAAATAAATTTATAAGTGAGCAAAACCTCTCATTCCATGGTTGCCATCAGCCATATCACCCACCTTCACTATGAATGTAGGACCAACCTGCAATAAAACTGAATGCAATAGAATTTAATTTAACATATAAAGAACGCATCAGAGAGGCTCGTGGTTTCTACCCCAATAACGTAAGTGAACTGACTGTCACGAAAAAGTTCAGTGCATGGGATTTTTTCGCTTCAAACTCCTGCCGATTCTACGGGCTCACAGAATGGTGGGAACCTATTAGGCCAGGCACGTCATAAACACGACTGTTGTTGGGCATTTTGTTGAAATGCACATATGGCTGCAGTATGCAACGTCATGTTTCGTCTTGTCGCTTGTTTGAGTGGTTTGTTATGAGTTTGGGGTCCTTAAGCCCGAGTAACTGAAAATAGGTTAGCCCAATTAGCAACCGCCTGGACAGGGAAGTGTGGCTGTCATGCGCTTGTCTCTGCCTTGTCGCTCCAGGGATCTCGTTCTTAGTAGACGTGTGTGTTTGGGCTCCTAAAGGTTTGTGTAAGGTTAGTAACTGTGGGTGCTCCTGTGTGGTTCTAGTGAGAGTGATTGGGTAAGAATAACTGCTTGGGCCTTTGCATGCTGCGGTGGCATTGCATTAGTTCTGACTAAATTTTGGTGGTCTCTTTGAGGCTGAGGGCAGTTGTGTGGCCCACCTGTTTCGTGTTGCAGGTACAGAGATTGGAAGTTCGTCAGTGTGTTTTTTATTTGGGGGGTTTTGTGTGTTTGTTATGTAAAGGTGATGACTGAGATGGTTTTATTTTTGTAAATAAATTAGGAAAGCCTGTTATGTGACTCGTTTATCCTTGCATGGGTTGATTATGCAGTCTATCGGCACAACGCAAATACAGTGACGTCTGTCGAGGAAATAACCCGACACTGACAATTTTTGCCATTATTTTTTTACAGTAGGTGGTTTGCAGATCATAGAACACCTCCACAAACATTGTTGCAGTTTGCTAACTCTGTCTGTCCTGACTTCCTTATAGCTTTCATCTTTACAGAAAAGGATCTATCACCATCTAGGGGTTTTATATTTTTAATACTTCAGTTAGGATGCATATTTGCAGAAATGCTTTGTATGTCGATCTTCTGAACAGGTATTACGTCTGTTGATAAGTTACAATACTCAAAAGGAATTACTAGCTCATAAATCCTAACTTCCTATGCACTTGTATTCTCATATTTATTTAGAATGTTTTCTGAACAGTAGATTTTACAGTCAGTGCCTTTATCATCACAGTATGAACTTTCACAATCATTTTCTTAAATATATCAGTTTATTATGACTTTGCAATGCATAAAAACTTCCCTCTCCCCCAACTCCTTCCCATAATGCACTTTATGGTGCCACATCTATTGGGTGTTGTGTTAGTTATTTGTTTACTTGTTTCATGGATTAATTGTTGCGTCATTCGTTTTCACTCTGTGGTCGTTTGGGAGAACGGATTTTGGTGCTATGTTTCACTTTTGTCATTGTTCTGTAAAGGAAAGTTCCAACCAATAATTTTACATTTATGGCACCTTAGTATGAACAGAACCTGGCACTTTGTGGAAATCTCATTAAATTTTGGGTAAAACCTAATAGTATTTGAAGATAATGGATATGAAATATTATTCCCCTTAACCTGTATCTTTACTAAACACCAGTGTTAAGGAGGCGCTGATGCCATAAGGCCCCATTATAAAGTAATTGACAGTTGCTACCTTATGATTGAAAGGATTTGCTTAAAATTTTTACCACTTATTATACAACTAATGCTAAAAATACTCAAGTGGGAAAATAAAGAAACTGGACCTCTAAGTTCATAAATTTTGCTGATGATAAAAGACATGACATAATTTTTCAAAAATATAAAAAAAAGGTGCAGTCAAAAATAGTTTTCCTCGCTTGTCATTATAGATATACACGTTGTACAAGTTTCACTGAATTTGGTTCAGTTTTCTTGGGGATATAAAAATATATTTTTGAAAAAAGTAAGTTTTGGGGAAACAGCAAAAGAAAAATTTTTTATCAAAAATCATATGCAAAAGATAAAAACGTTATATTAAAAAATAATTTTACCCACTTGTAATTATATATATATAGTTATACTTTTTAAAAGTTTCACCGAATTTGGTTCAGTCTTCTTGGAGATATAATAATTTATTTTTGAAAAAGTAAGTTTTGAGACAGCAGCACAAGAAAAAAAATTTTGTCAGTTTCATGAATCCTGAAACAATCAGGACATCTTGAGCAAGTTATCCCTGTATCCATATAAAATGGGATATTTTAGTGGGTGACACAAGTATTTTTGTACAAGGTCTCTTTTTACAATTTTTTACAAGTTTTCACAAATTGTCGTTCACAGTGCCATACGAGCGATGAACAAAATTGTCAATAAATCAATCTAAAAATTTTTTTAGTAACAAAGCTTCAGGATATGTTTGTTTATACTGTCCAAAACAGTCTATAATTCACTTCCACCTATCCCAAATTAGTAAGTCATACAGACTTTTGTACAAGTTTTTTACAGTTTGTCATTCACAGTGCCATACAAACGATGGACAGAATTGTCCATAAACCAATCTAAATATATTTTTGTTACCAATAACGCTTCAGGATGTGCTTATTTACACACAAAACAGTCCAAAACAGTCCACAACTCACTTCCAACCATCCAGAATTAGAAAGTCATATAGACATTGTGCGACAGTTTCTCGCTCAATGCCGATCACAGGGCAGTAAATGCGGTGAACAAATATGTAAGTAAAAAAAAAAAAAAAAAAAAAAAATCTGTTTGGCCATAATACTTCAGGACATGTTTATTGAAACATAAACAAATCCAGAACTGTTAATGACTAAAATTCAGCGGTCAGCGCTCCCCTTAAGAAGTCCGTCTTTTATTGATCGACATAAACTTTATCTCGTGAAACCAAAACATGATTTTTAGATGATGATGCTGATGCTGATTTTTATGGAAATAATCGTGAAACCTCTTTGTTGGTTTGTGAAATTTAAGCGTTTTGACTTTCATTAAATTTTCAGAATACCAGTAGGGTTTGATGTATAAATCATAGTTAAGGTATACCTATTTCGGATTATCAAAAGCAGGAAAGAAAAATTCATTTTGCTTTGTTGACCGATTTTTAATCATGTTCTCAGTCAACATTAATTATTCACAAATTAGACAGAATGTCTATCAAAACAGTGCATACTACAGTAAATTACTTTCCAATCCACTTATTTCTTAACCTGATAAATGAAATAATACATTCGGTTTGCAAAAATTGCGTTGAACAAAACGGATCTGCTGACATTACAGTAAGGAAATGTTAAAGGGAGATCTTGCTATAAAATTTCGGGAAGAGGTGGTGTTTTCAGTCCGAACTAAACTTGTTTCAGATCCGAGGGGATTCTGTGGTTAAGCACAGTGCAAGTACAATCTAGGTCTACATTTGGTCATGATGAATTTTCACTAATGGGCTACGGTAGTTGAATGATTCACGGGATAGTGTTTGCTGATTTTTTATTTGTTTGTTGACTGATGATCGGTTTTAGTTGATTTGTTCTTTGCCTGAAGGTTTGTTGATCTCTATATATTTCTCTATGGCTGCCAGGTACTAATGTGACTCATGAGGAGAGAGAACTGCTACTCATAACTACATGAATATTCCCATTAGGTAAACAAAATGAGGTGATACTGATTGCCTACAAAGAAGTAATATCGAGATATATCGTCGGTATCTGTTGGATGTTAGACTTCTGGACTGCAAAGAAAATTGCATGTAGTAACGACAGGATTATATTTCTAAACAATTACCAAAAAAATTAGGCTCATTCAAATACCCAGGTGTTTTATACGACGCGTTTTGATACCATTATATATGTGATTTTACCTGTGGAAAATATATGTGATTTTACCTGTGTAAAATTTTCCTCTTTGGAGGAGTGGTAGAGCTTTCGACGGGCGTTTTGATACCATTATTTATTTCTGGTGATAGAAATTCATTTATTTCGTCATAATGTTAACCTTTTACCCGTTGTTAAAATAATCCTTCGGGCCAGCCCAGGTCAGTGGTCTGGTTAAACTAAGATATACTTAACTTTTAACAAAATTTATATATTCAATTTATATGGTGTAAACGCTGATGATTATAAGTTCGTCAGAGGGTTAAATTAAATACAAATAATTTTGTTACATCCATCTCTTACGTGGAATTTTAAATGAAATGAATATTAACATAAAAGCCACGTATTTCATCTCGGAGGTCTAAAAAGTCAAAATTCCTCTCAATCGACATTTTCCTCATATAGACCTTGATCTGTTTATTTATATGTATTTATTTGTATATAGCATTAATTATTCTTTTGGCACGACTAGTTGATATTTCATTTGATACAGTTGATATCCCAAATAGTCATGATGTTTAAGACTGACCATAGTAAGTACACACATCTAATAGGCTATGAACTATAGTAGAAACATGTTCCTTTTCCATTATTCAACTTTCTAAAATGGATTTACGTTACCTGGACACTTTGACTCATGAGAATAATTTCTTGCCTGAGTTGTGGCTATCATTAATCTCAGGAAACTTTAATTAGATTTGGGAATTTTCATTAAACTTTTATATCCTATGTTTTGCTAAGTATGTTTCACTGGAGGATTTAATTTAAGCTCTAACTTTTTTCCGCAAATTTAAACTAGTTTTAGTCTACACAAAGTAATCAGTGTATATCGAAATAACTGTTATTTCTTTAAGTGTAATAGAGATACTGTTGAAATTTTTTATTAATAACGAGTTTGATTACTACGTTACTCTGTATATTTTTGAAATTTTACGTTATCGTATCCCCTAAGGAGTAAGTTCTACCTTGATCAGTGAGATATATACTGATTGTTTTTAATATTCGATAAACCACAAGCGGGTACGTCGGAATGCTTCGATAAAAAAAGTTAATAGTTTAACTTAAAGTTTTGTTGTGAAATATGCGAAAAAGTATATAAGAATAATCTGAGATAAATGAAACGATAGAAGTATAATATTTAAAAAAAAGTAGAAAAATCACCTTTAATTTTGACCGACATAAATGATGGTGGGCGTATACGTGGGAAAAAATATTAATTGTTTTGGCTTCATTTTAAATCCCCGTAGGGCCGGGAGAATGTCATATTCAAGTAAAATAAGTGATAGTCCTAAAAGATTCCAATTGACGTTCATGATACATGACTGAGGCGGGGCGGAATGACATTCTTTAGTTTAAATATGATTCTTATGAAATGTGATAAAAAAAAAATAAAAGAAAGACTAAGGAATAAGTCGAGATTAAAACTTTATGCTGGAATTAACATCTACTAATGGCTAATCAGTTGCAAATTAAGGACTCTGCCAAAAAAAAAAATGAAAAATAGGTGACTTTTTGCAGGAAGATATGATATAAAAAAGTGATACAACATGAACATAATTAAACTTTATATGTAGCAAAAATTTTAAGTAAATCCTAATAACAAAGAGGTCACAGTCGATGATGATAAGTGTCTTCCACGAGTATGGAATATTTATGTAATTTATGTATTAATACGGACTTTGGTGCTTTCGAAAAAAAAAAACAGAAGGGAAATGCTAACGAAAGCTTAGTAAGCGATGACACACGAAATTTAAGATTATGTAATTCTATAGGAAGTATATAATTGATGCTCTAATATTTGTAACGAGAGGAGTATGTGCCTCCTGTTTCATAAGCTGCCAAAGACTTTCGAATTGTTCTTCTCCATTCAATAAGGGTTAAAACGGGTTTAATCCAATTTCAAATAAGGTTGAAATCTTGAGTCACAGATGAGAATTTGTTAAGGTTACCTCGGAACCTATATGGGGACGCATATCTCATAAGTATCACCCACCTCCCCCTCAGCCAATAAGGATTTAGCCAAAATACCGTTATCCCTTCAACTTGCAGGCTTTCATTAATAGCTTAAAGAATGACTGATTAAGGCGAAACGTTACAACAACCATTTTTTTTATTTATCCCCGTAGATTCCTCTTGCCATCAGTGCCTTTAGGTGAAATTATTTTTAACTTCCCCTCGACAAGTAAAAGAAGAATGAAATCGGTGACGAAAAGAGAGAATTTAAAGAAAATTACATCGGCAAAAAGACAAACGTCCCTGAAAATCACAGTTAGTGAGCATGAATGTAACCGGTCTAAAGTGAATGAAAGATATGTTTTTTTATATAATTATAAATAAATGCTAAAGTTACAGCATGGTGGAAAGCGAGTACTTAGGAGTTCTGCTGCAGTAAATGGTAAAATCATTCTTGCAGAGACATTCAATGACTAGAAATTGTCAAAGGATTGGTGACCAGGAACTGGCTGAGGGGACAATATAGTTTTCATATGAATGAATAAAGGATGAGGTGATTTAACCTCTTAAACGTGCCATTAACCTAGCAGTATAGTTTGCTGCTTTAGAATATAAAAGACGGACAAGGTATTAGAACTAAAATTTGAAAAATCTATAGAAACGACCTAACAGAAAAAATGTAACCCACTGAGATTATAATTCTTACATGAATTATTTAAGCTGAAAGCTAATGCTTCAATATTGCTTAAACTTTGTAAAACCGAAAGATAAAAAAATAAGTTTGATATTACGGCATATTTAACTGATATTCCTTATAGATAAGGCATGGTTTGACGTTCTTCAGGCAGGAGTAACGATTATGTTTCTTTTATATTCGATTTGCACTCGCAATAAAAAAAAAAATTGTTTCGAAAAGCAACTTTCACCTTGCTATAAAACCTTTGAACCTCAGGTGACCTAAGGACAGAGTAATGTACGTGATAATGAACTGAATTTCGTGTGTCGTCAACAAAATGGAAAAGGTAGATGGTCTCAATACACGAAAGAAAACCTTCATGAAATATTTTCAGGCTTATTCACTCTAGTGAAATTCTGTAATTGCCATAGTTATCTTAGAATAATATCACTGTATTCTAATAATTTATTAATAGTATGGACAAGAAGAGAGAGAGAGATAGATTCATGACAACTTTTTCCCCTCTAGAAATAGACTTTTTAGATTATTCACCGCTTTTCAGGAAAGCTGCAGATAAAAACATAACGAGATTTATCTATCGTCAGACATATTCTTGGAGAAGTTCCTTTCACAGACATTTCAATTATAAGACCTCTTTTACAGGTTTCTATTCTTCCCCGTTTTCTTTGAACTGAATGTGTATTGACATAACATGTCCAAAGATCTCAGACATGTAAGGAGAAATTTTAATTGGTATATTTTTGAATTTCCTTGCAAATATACTCACACACACACACATATCATTGTTTTGTCCAGAATTCGAGCTTGACTTTTTATTCGTCTTTAATTAAGGTACAAATACCTCTTAATATCAAGTGAATTTTACTTTGTGGATAACGTATGCACTAAATAAATTATATTTGGGAATGTACCCGGCCAGGATTCGAATCTATGTATTTTAATTTTGATACAGAGGTAGATAATCGACTAATCCTATATGCTGTCAAGAGAAGATAGTGGTCAATTTTTGTTGTCTACCTCTGCTTCAAAAACAAAAGGGTTCCGGGCCAGGCTAAATGTCCTCATCATAATAATTCCCTGTTGGCGTAACTTATTTCAACAGCAAAGTGATAATAAGATCAAGGTATTTGCTGACTTTATATATATATATATATATATATATATATATATATATATATATATATATATATATATATATATATATATATATATATATATATATATATATGTTATTTATACACACACACATATATTATATATATATATATATATATATATATATATATATATATATATATATATATATATATAAATATAAAATCCACGAAGGAAACGGAAACACTGGAGTGCTGCGAGGCCTTTCGACGCTTACGTCCTTTAATTAGGAGACTGAAGAAATAGTAAGTTTACAAAGAAAGCTCGTATAAATGACAGATGGGGATTATAAAGGAAACATGTGTTCCTGGAACCCAACACAAATGAAGAATTAGTAGAACTGCCAAAACAGGGTTAAATATTTAAGAGGTTTTACAAAGGATTAGGATCAACCGTACAGAAGCAGGGACAGGACAATTAAAAGATTATACAGGGTCGTGACTGACCACCCAAAAAATATTAATACAACAAAATAATTATCATTTTTGTAAACAATAATAATTTTTGCAAGATGAACATTTTTACAAATAAAAAATTATGTTAAACATACGGATACATAGAAAATATATATCAAGTAACTAACTTGTAATGAAGTCAGTGATTTTATCTTTTAGGTCACTCTTGAACATTTTTCTAATACCGGGGTCCAAATAATAAAATCACTGACTTAATTACAAGTTAGTTACTTGATATATATTTTCCGTATGTTAATATAATTTTCTATTTGTAAAAATTATATCTAAATATCTACCTATCTATCTATATATATATATATATATATTTATATATAATTATTATATTTATAAAATATCTATATATATATATATATATATATATATATATATATATATATATATATATATATATATATATATATATATATATATATATATATATATATTTCTATAGTATATAAAGTATGTACAAGGACGATTTATTTATGATGGTGTTGGGTGGCTTTTTATAAAAAACTAATGTACCAACACTAATGTTACCCAATCATCGTCTACACAACTGTTTATATCATAATTGCCTGTTTGTTTACTCTTCATGTTCTTTATAGGTTTCTTTCGTATGTTTATTTTCTCCCTGTCTTTTTAGTCACTTTTTAGATCTTGCCTTGGTAGGTGTTCCTTTCAAGTTTTTTTTTAATTTTGTATTTGTAAATGTTAAAAATTTTTTAAGTTTTTCCCGTTGTATAGGTTCCGTCTTAAGTATTTATAGTCTGTAATTTTCCAGCCTTGAGGATGCATCATGTGATGTGAAACGTTGCCATAGTAACTTGATACTTGTGAGAGAGATGTATGCCTTTACCTCTTCAACCTGAGATATTTGTCTGGTCTGTTTCCCCTGCGATTCTTCTATATATATATATATATATATATATATATATATATATATATATATATATATATATATATATATATATATATATATATATATATGTGTGTGTGTGTGTGTGTGTGTGTATGTTATATACTTATATGTATATACCTTATATATCTATCTATCTATTATATGTATATATCTATATATCTATCTATATATATATATATATATATATATATATATATATATATATATATATATATATATATATATATATATATATATATATATATATATATATATATATATATATATATATCTATATATATATAGATTTACGCCTGTCTCAAGTACGACCATCACTATCGGCAGACTGCAGCAGCTACAGGCAAATTTCTATTCTCCTGTGTTCTGCAGTGTAGCAGGGAAAACTTATTTTAAGACACTCTACAAATATGTTGAATCTGAAGTATTTTTAGTTGAGGGTCAATATGAATATACGAAGCAGTTAGGTACCATTTGCAAGAGAACCTTGATAAGGGTTTTGAGTGCAGAGTAATTCAAATAGATTTTAGTGCTACTTTTGATTTAGTAAATCACATGGCGCTTATTTATAAACTTCAGAATCTTGGAGTGGGAAGATATGTTTTAAGATTACTTCAAAATTTCCTTACAAGTTGGCAGCAGCTATTTGCTGTTGATGGGATCTTTAGTAAACCACGACCTATTGTGTCCCGAGTTCCACAGGGTAGTGTTCTTGGTCCACTGTTATTTTAGTGTATACAAGTTATTGTTGGCCTGGAAAACAAGATTGTTCAGTATATCAACGATGCAACACTTTTGGGTGTAATGAGGTCTCCACTAATGAGAAATAAAGCTGCTCTCAGCCTCAATTGGGAAATGGACCGAATCAGTGAATGGTGCAGTCGTTGAGGTATGAACTCCAATAAAACGGAAACACTATTGATTAACAGATCTCGTACAAATTTTCCATCCCATCCTCCCCTTCAAGCTGATGGACCTTTGCTGAATGAGTCTGAGGCTTTAACTATTCTAGGTGTAACTTTTGACTCACATCTTACTTTTGAGAAACATCTAATGAAAGTTTCACCAAATGCAGCACGAAAGTTAGATATTGTTCGTAAGGCTTCAAATATCTATAACAACGATAAAGTCAATGTTTTATGTCATTTGTACTTCCTTTACTAGAATACTGTTCTTCGATGTAGATGTCTGCCTCTGCCAGAGATTTAACTCTTTTAGATAGATGGTTCGTGGTGATAGGTTTCTGTTTCCTAATATTAGCAGTTATGACTTGGACCATCAACGGATTGTCTCTTGTTTGTCAGTTCTTTATAAGTTGTATTTTAATAGAGATCTTCCGCATTCACAATTGATCCCGGATCCCCTTTTCCTGTCGAGAGTAATCAGATTTGCTGAACAGCAGCACCAATATGCAGTAAATGTGCCTCGCTGTCGAACTTCTCAGTTGCAGAGGTGCCTTATTCCTCACACCGTTGGGATGTGGAACAGACTCCGTGCGGATGTCATAATATTAGAACTGCAGAAGTTCAAGTGAAGATGCAATGCATTACTACCATATTATAATTCGCCTTGCATTTTGATAATTTACTTGCATTTTTATATGTTTATTTAATTATTAATTTTTAATTTATCTATTTTTCTAATAACGAATCTCTTTCTGTGTTTCCCTTTATCTTCTATTACTTCTTTCGAAAGAACACCATATTCTTTGGAAACCTGAATTTTAAGTCAGTGGCCCCTGCGGGCTTGTTCCATATGACTTAGGTTCAACTTCTGAATAATAATAATAAAATGTTAATTGCTGAACGTCAATAGGGGCACTTGTTCTTTATGGGTCCTATTGGGACATTCTTCAATTATTCGCTCCTTTTACCACCGGAGCACATGATGACGTTATTTATATGGACTAATTGCGATCCTTTGGCCATATCTTCAGTTTATTTATACAAAATGTCATTGAAGACAGATCGATGTATTGTATTTTAGCTCTAAATTGAGTTTAAAAAATGTTTGACACTAAAGTTATTAAAAATTGCATCTTCATCCTTCTTTACAAATGTACCGATTGGGGATGCAATTTGATATAATTTAAGAAACTTTTTACTGATGAAGATGCAAAAAGCCTTAATTTTCTACTAATTTTTTTTTAAACCTTAATGTCAAAGCTTATTGCAGTACTATTCAACCTTTGGACAATCAATTTATTTCCATTATATACAAACTGAGTTCCCAAAGGATTTTATTGACAATTTTTGCTAACATTTATGAATATAACACTAGAATACTTGATTTTTCCATTTCCGCCCTCTATTTTAAACCTTAAAATAATTGAGATAGATATCTTTTTTAGTTATGGATGTTGACAGAGTTCTTTCTGGATCTACTCCACCGGCAACATCCAAACATAAGGTTTACTATGGAGAATCTAAATAACAAACTTCCACACACACACATCTTATTATTTCCACATAGGTTTTCATATTTTTTACATATGTGTATATAAAATACATTTACTGGTTGGGGATATGAATTTTTATAGTTCGTATCTCTTAATTTTAAATATACTCTATTTAACCCTCCTCCATATATATTATATATTATATCGTAAACTGGATATATATATTCCATATATATATATCCTTTTATATATATAAATATTTATTTTAACTGTTTTCCTTCACGATTTTTTTTATATCCCTAAACATATATTGCTATATGTATAAATGACTATTTACCTGAATCGATATATATATATACTATGTGTGTGTGTTCCCTTTCGTGCATGATGATACTTTATAGGAGAAAATGCACAGCCATTATTCAAATATTTTCCGGATTTAAATATATAAAATCATATAAAAATATATATAACAATAGGGTCTCTGTTCAGAGTCAACCACTGGCTCAGTCCTCTGCTTATGTACCGTCTTTATATCTGCCGGGATGTGTCACAGAATATATTAAACTATGAATAACATTATGCACGAGAGGCTGCAATGGTCTTATAGAACTCCCATTGGGACAGTTCATAGAACAGGTAGAAATGATCTAATCCTGAACAACCAAAATTTAGTAATGACTTTTTCAAGTTATGTAAAACTTTAATTGATAGAAGCATTTTTCCATTTTAGTGCCAAGTGCAGAACAACAACGACTTAACCATCCTAGAATCCATATTATCAAAAAGACTGTACCTACTCGTTAAATTATAATCGTCTTCATTTGGAGATCAGTTTATAGCACTACATTGGGCAACAGATAAACTGAGTTTTTTTATTTTTATTCATTTTAGTCCTGCACCTTTCTTTTCATAATGAATATAGGATTGTTTTAAGATTTTAGTGAACTCCTTTTACTTGATTCGATTGACGTGTCTTGGAATTGCAGAAGTTTTGGTTTAAATATTTTTAAAATATCAATATACCATTAACATATCTCCATAAATTAATTTGTTTATCGTTGATGTTCAGAGAAATTATATTTTATAGTTATGAATGCACTTAGAATTGCAAAACGTCAATGGAAATAAACTTTTAGATAAATAATATATTTATATACTTCCTTCGTGATATATATTCGATATATGATATATATATATATATATATATATATATATATATATATATATATATATATATATATATATATATTATATATATATATATGAAACATCAATAACAAATTAATTTCCATTTGGAGATCCAGCAGATAGGAAACTGCTGAAACATTCGCATACCACAAGGGTCGAAGAAACCACCTTGGTGACAAGACACGGGCTGGCAAATGCGTTTTCAGCAAAAACGTTCTAGAAGCTGAACCAGTTACAAAATCCGGTTTTGAAGGATGCTTCTTAATAATGTATGGTGTGTACGTGTACTTCGTGACGCCTTGAAGTACAGAGGCGTGTCTTGCCGAACTTTGACCTCGAATGATGTCATAAAAACACGTTCGTTCGCGCGTTACATAATGAATATAATGGGAGGAACTGTTGTTCGAACTTGTGAGATCCGATTCATGTGTTCTGAAGATGTGAGTGATTTTCACATGGAGACTGTCCCAGAGGACTTGTGGAGTGAGTAAGAATTCATATACGTTTTTAGACTTTGTTTTTCAGAACTGGAACACACGGTACCTCCTGTGTCAGTGAAATGTGTGTTTCTGCAATTTTTACATTTTATGATTTTTAATGTGACGTTTCTTTTTTCACAGGTATTTCTGTTCCACTCCATTCCTATTACTTTTTCCTCTCTCCCTCCTACGAGGATGAGAGTGGTATGACATTTGAGATGACCTGTTTTAATTGATTGACGTGTTCATGTTTTGACAGATGAGTTATTTTCTGTGATCATTGGGGTTTGTGATTTTGGAGCATTATTTCCTTAGAAGATTTTCTGATAGTTATGTGAAACATTGGATTTCATTCTTCGTAATTTTTAAGTTATTTTTCGTTGATTTTTTCAATAAAGGATTTTAGTTTTGTACTTAGTATCTCATTCCAGTAGTCTCTTTTAGTTAGGAAAGATATAACCTATGATGCCGGCTCACGTTACTGCTATCACACAATGTCTCAGGATAAACTTGCAAACCTCTGTTCATAAAACAGAGACTTAAATCAAGTATAGGCTCAGAAATGGCTGCGTTACAGTTTTTGGTGGCAGCGTAAAAGGTAGCGTATAAGGTAGTTAGGGCAGTTAGAACTGTTAAATAATTAGGCATGTATACGTTTCCTAAGAGAAATAAATTAGGGTTGACATCTCAGGATAGGATTTTGTGGAGTCAGCAGTTGCTGGGGGCGAAAATGCGAGCTTCTCTCTTGCTAGCTAGTGTTTTTGTGGAGAGTGTTTTGGGTATTTTTCTAAAACAGTGATAAACCTGCAATAATTGCTATATTAAGACCGCTATGCGTGTGTTAAAACACGTGAAGACGCCGAGTGTTTTTTGTTTCTCTCTTCGCTTGATGGAAATTCACGCTGCTGCTAACGTAAGTGTTGTGATGTTATCTTTTTCTTTTTTTGGTTGGGTTGATGTGAAATTGTCCTTTTCGTTGTGTTGTAACTGGTGATAGGGACAACTGTGGTTTTTCGTTGAGTTTTGACTAATGTTTCCAGGTTGCAACATGAGGATGTTACGTCATCACCACGGTGACATAGTAATTGCGTCACGAGTTTGGGCGGAGCGTCGTAGTTTGTTTATGCCAAATGCCTGGTGAAGACGTAATGGTGTGTTGTATTTTTTCCAGCTTATAAATCTGTTTAAAATCGGCGTGTATTATGTAATTATTAAAAATTGGTTCTTCATCCTTATTTACAAAACTTTAATGTTTGGGTAGACTATTGATATTTATGAGTTGCGGGTGCAAAACAGTTTTTGCACTGATGAAGATGCAATTTTTGGTTTTTAGTCACACACGTGTTAAACAGCTGTTATGTGCTGTGAGTATGAGGCACAGAGCCCTTGCCTTTGCTTGAGTGACACTTTCCGTTTGGAAAAGGGAAGTGTTGATCCAGCAGATTTTGCCGTTGGATCAGAGCGAGCCCAAGGTTTGGTGTTAGCATTTTTATGTAAGCATCATCAGGCCTTCGATGCATTGTAAGAGGGTGGGAAACGAATTTCCTTTCTTTCTCTCTGTGCCTGCCTTTCCCGTGTCTTTTTGTGGCCTTTTATATCGAAGGGAGAAGTGAACTTGACACGTTTTTTTTGACTGACTAAAGAGGAGTCAGAGTGAATGAATGTTAAAGCCATTGTCCTTTTGGAGTTCCCAAAACCAGGAACAGATCCAAACATGTTGGGTTTCTTTCGCCGAAGGGAGAATTTTTCTAAATAAACTCTCCATTGACAGATTTGTTACGAGAAGACGTTAAGTTTGTTTGGGGTGATAGTCAACAATTAGCTTTTGAGAAGTTTTTGGTGAACCCACCAGTTTTGAAGTTTCCAGAAAAGTCAACCGTTCACTTAGTTGGACGAATGTCAATTTTATAGTTCGTGTTTGATGCAGAATTTTAAACTGAACCCAATTGCTAACCTCAGAAAGTTCCAAAACGCGTGGTAGTAACGACTGATCAAACTGGACAAAGGAGGCTTTCGACGAGATATCCCTTGTTCATTTTAAGATGTTGTTGTTGGGAAATAAAGTTGAGATTTTTCAGATCATCAACTTTTTTTAGATCCCTTTTAAAACAAATTTGTCGCCCAGAAAATGACACGTTGGTTCCTAACATTGAAATTTTGATGCAAACCTCAAATACTTGAAGGTAAGCATAATGTAGTTCCAGATGCATTGAGCAGATGATTTTTTGAGGATGAAAATACACAGCCATTATTCAAAAGAGAGTAAATTTTGGTGTCTAAAACCTGAAAAAGTATCCTGAAAATCCCTTGTAACAATAGGTCACTGTTTCAGAGTGCATACTTCGGGGAGAAATAGTGAGTCCGGCAGTCTCTCTTGTTATTCGTGATAGTGAGAGTAACGCAGTGTGTTATATTACGGGTGAAAATGTCACTTGGGACATACTGCGAGGGACAAAAGCAAGATGAAGATAAATTGTTGTCAGATGCTAAGGCATTTCTTAGGGGGGCAGTTTCACCGAACAGGTAGGTATAAGTTGCCTTTTCTGGTCTAGAACAACCAATTTATTGGTCAGGAAAATTAAGTATAACTTATACTGACAGCATGGGTGATTTTTCAAATCATCGTGCCAGAGAGTACCAAAGTTCTAGACATTGTACATTGTAAATTTGGTTCCGCCTCATTTAGGTCAAGACGTATAATTATCAAAAAGAAAATATACCGTCGTTAAAAGTGCTCAATGCGAATAAGCCAGCGACGAATGTCGTTTTTTGGGTTCATATCCTAAATAGTTTGAGTGCATATGGATATTCTGGGTTTTCTCAGAATCTGCTTATGTTTTAGCATGGATGCATTTTTTATTGTTTTTTTAATGTTAGTCTTGTCATTTTTTCCTTTCGTATATTAATGGGTTGTTTTGGGCATGATTTTGTAACTTGTTTAATTCATTGTTGACGTTACTCCGGAATTTTACGAATTTTATTGAATTGTTTTTCTGATGTAAGAGCTGCTGCCACTTAGTGTATAGCCTGTGTGCAAATTAATTTGTTATTGATGTTGAGTTTTGTTTTTTTATAGATCTTGAAAATGAGACTTGGAATTCATCGTTCGCGTCGGCGATGGAAATAAACTTTAGAGTTAATGGTTTTCTTCCATATGATTTTCGTGATGTATACTTGAACCTCAAGCTTCCGGCCCTTTGACATGAATATATATATTATTATATATATATATATATTGTCGTATATAATATATATATATATATATATATATATCAGGGTTTATATAATGTTTTGGGAAGGTATTTAGTATATCGGACCTGGGTCTTCTTTTACACAACTAATCTCAAGATTCAAAAATATTGATAGGGATCACTTCAGCCAGATTTTTCAGAACTTCTCATAACATTAATTGTTACGACTGAGTACTCTAAAGGTAACAGTGATCCCTTAGCGAAAAGCCATTTATCAATCACTTGAAAAATCAAACTAAGTCTATCAGAATATGTGAGGTATCAAAAATATAAACTAGAAATCTTCTAGAGTAAATATGCATCACTCCATCAAAAATTCTAACTGTTTCCCTGGTTTTAATTCACTTTAGCTTTTTCTACAAGAACAAAACATGTTTATCACTTTGCCTTATGCACACACAATCAATACTATTGACTGATGGTCAATAAATGAAACACTGTTTTTCTAAAAATGTTAAATACAAAAATTTATTTTCAGATTCAAAGTTTATAATTAAAATTCACAATTATTTAGAATTCACAATCTGAAAAATTTACGATATGAGACTGAAAATAACACAAAACTCAATGAATTATTGAATTAAATTATGAAACAAATCTAATTCTGCACAAAAAATTTTATCAAGAACTTTAAATTAATCAATGCAAAATTTAAACTATCAAGAATTACGTTGAGTTGATTTAAAAAGAAAATCTCAATAAATGAAATCAAGTATGCAATGTTAAATTATATGCAATGTTAAATTAAGTATGCAATGTTAAATTACAGTCGCGAAATATTTACAATGCTATGTAAATAAATGTTAAATCACAAACATAAAAATGTGTTTCTATAAATGAATCGTAAATAGAAAAACACACAAAAATACACATAAGATTTATCAATAATGATTTCATTGTTCAAAATTTCCTAACTTATCATACCGAAATCTTCCTAACTTATCATGACCATTGTATTATAAGTAAAATTCATGTTACCATTTTCACAAACTTGTGAAAACCTCTCTAAATCACTTGCATACCACAAGCTGTCGTTAAGAAACACACTTTTTTGACAAGACACGGGCTGGCAAATTTTTCAGCAAAGAACTAAATAACTTTTACAAATTCGGATCTCAAAGGATAATGTTAAAATGTATGTGAACACAAAAAATTACGCCTAAAAGTACAATCTCTCTTGCCTAATTAGAATGAGAGAGAGAGAAAAGTAACGTTCACTGGTCTCAGAAATCATAATGAAACAAATTTTCGAGGATTCCAGTAACAGTGAAACAATTCATGATGTCATTAAAGATTTTTCACATGGTGAGAGATACCAAGAAGACTTGTGGAGTAGAAGTAGGAAGTGACGTCATTAAAGCATTTTTTTTTTTCAGAACTGCGAGATACTAAAGAAGAAGCTTCTAGAAGGAAAATGACGTCATCCCAGCAAAACGTTTTGAACGCATCTTACAAAACATGGCGTTTTGATCAGGACACGTTCTTTCTCTCAAAGTGGCATATGTGACTCAAACAACGCATGTAACAACATTGAAATCACTCGTCTTGAGCCTGTTGATTTTTGGACAATCGGCGTTTGTTTTGCTCATTCCAATGTCATCATTTTACCCAAAACAAAGCGCTATGCTCTTGTCTCAGCTATTATGACAATTGAAATGAAACAAACCCTGGTGGACACACACATGTTCACATACTACACTTTTACCAAAGAAAGATATTATTCTAAATTACAATTACTATTAAAATTGTATTATCAATTCTAAATTACGCTATCAAGTATTCATTAGCTCTTTTGAGATCTGAGTGCCAAACAAATATGACACTTTAACAACCATTATCATTAAACATAACACATGAAAAAGTAAATATGTCAAAATTATAGGAGGATATATATATTACAAGGCAACATCATGAATATATATATATATATATATATATATATATATATATATATATATATATATATATATATATATATATATATATATATATAACTGACAGTTATATAGGTTTATAGTTCTTCACTGGGGAGCCACAGAGCTTTTGGCTGGCACGCTGTTGGCCTATAGTTCGACTGTTCGAGCGGCCAATGAAGAATTAGGGGAATTTATTTCTGGTGATAAAAATTAATTTTTCGTCATAATGTGGTTCGGATTTCACAATAAGCTGTAGGTCCTGTTGCTAGGTAAACAGTCGGTTCTTAGCCACGTAAAAATAAATCTAATCCTTCGGGCCAGCCCTAGGAGAGCTGTTAACCAACTCAGTGGTCTGGTTAAACTAAGATGTACTTATATGAGGTTTATGCTTTTTACAACCCTTTAATAACTTTCGTTGGCAAATGTGCTTATTGGCCTAAAACTTGATCATTCCAGTCGTGGGAGAGAGATTCCTAACGGAAGTGGCTTAGTGAAAGTAGTGGCATAGCTCTACTCTCGGGGCTACTCACTGACAATAAAAAGAATAATCCTTGTATTTATTTGTCAGGTTAACTAGTTGATTCTTAGCCACAAATAATAAATATATATATATAGGCCATATATATATATATATATATATATATATATATATAATATATATATATATATATATTTATATATATATATATATATAACTTCCGTTACAATACATATATAAAATATATATATATATATATATATATATATCTTATATATATGGCTATATATATATATATATATATATATATATATATATATATATATATATATACTATATTATATATATATATATATATATATATATATATATATATATATATATATATATATATATGTGTGTGTATGTATGTATGTGTGTGTATGTATGTAT
>NC_089742.1:11354609-11372109 GCF_040412425.1 Macrobrachium rosenbergii
AATCAATCTTTTGAGACTCACCAGGATTTTCTTAAAATTAATAAAAGCATGGGCGCCAAACATGGAAAGAAGCGCTACAAGAAAAGAAATATATATTTTTCCATTTCATGTAACATTTCCTTCCATGTTTGGCACTCACTCTTTTATTTTTGTAGGGATGATTACTTGTAAGAAAAACCTGGTGTGTCTCAAAAGATTTGCTTTTCACTTTTTAGTGCATATTTATAAAAGCATGTTTAAAAATTTTTATTTTTTTTATTTTTTTTTATTCTGTACTTTTTGTTTTTGCGGAGGTTTTTTTTTATTTTTTTTATTCTGTACTTTTTGTTTTGACAGAAATTGTAACCAATTTATGATTGTAGCTAACGAAATTGATATCCAGTCGAGCCAAGGAGGTTTGAAAAATCCGAAGAGTTATTTACCTGAGTCAAAGTTGTGAAAAATCGAAGAGTTTTCTACAAATCCTGAGATACTGGGAAATGTCACTGTAGGGTCACTAGAGGTCACTGCTGACCTACTGATCATGTAAGTTTGTATTGTCACCGGGATTGAGTAAACATCCAAAATTTCAAGTCCATCGGACGAAGGGAACAGGTCGAAAACTGAGTTACAAGATTTGACGAGAGACGGACAGACGCTGAAGTCAAGTCGAATAAAAGCATATAAAAATAGGAGAGATAACAGAGCCCTAGACTGTTCTATATGAAACAGGGTGTCTGAAGGTCGAATGTAATGGCTATATATAGAGCGACAACAAAAGCTCTTAAGTGCATCCAACTTTACTATCTTGACATAAAACAGAAAACAGTAGAGTTGGATTCAAAGCATCGTATTAAGTAAGTTTACTAAAGTTTTGAATATGTAAACCGTTATAAGAATAAAAAAGAATAGTAGATTGAAGAATTAGAGTAGCTCCCTTTTTTTTATGCAGACGTGCACTTTGTCTGTTCGTGTTTAATATTATATGAATGCAGCAATGATGGACTTTTGAAAATAACACATAAAAATGTACGGGCTCATGTTTTGAGGAATTAGAGAAGCATTTGTTTTTCATGTTAAATCTGATGTTGGAGGCTTAAGAAATGTTGAATAAAAGTTTTCAAAGGTTTAGGAGATGATGAGACAGAAAAGTTCAACTCAGAAAGCCAACGAAAAAGCCGGTTGAGCAATAGTAATGGGGATGGAGGGAGGAATTGGGAGCTTTGTCTCTTTTATGTATGCAAAAAGATTTGTAGAGTGACAGAAATTAATTATGAATTTAGTAACATAAAAAAGATCTATACAGAAGTGTGGGATAAAAGAAAATTAGTAAGAGAAAGTTAAACCTTGGTTTTATTGAAAGATCATCCAAATATGTACCATGACAAAATCAAAGAGACAGAGATGCATTAAAATTATAATGAAATGGTTAAAACTCTTTAGATGACAAACGAGTGAAGTATATTCATACTACATGGGTCAAGTCACTAGTTATCAAAGGAGAAAACAATAGATCAGTTTGAGTATGGTGAGTTGCTTTAGAAATAAGGAGTGGAGATTGCTTGGTTAAGAAAGTTTAACAATTAAAAATATTTGAAGGGAAAATATGTAGAACTAAAGAGTTTCATACTAATGAATGACGTAATTGCTGGAGTGAATAATCCCTAAATAAATAGGATGGGATTTAATGGAAATCTTGATAGACTGCTATGTACTGTATATGTTTCGATTAACAGGCTCCTAAAAGACTCCTGTCAAAGCAACATGAATTCGGTGGCAAAGTAATATAACTAGATTTTTCAGCCCGAAGAATTCTGAAATTTTGAACGAAGTCTGAGGCCAACATTTGATTCAAGGGATATTTTCCCTCGATAGAAGAACCTTTACTCCACGTTTTACATTTGAAAATGATTCGAGAGTGAGATGAAACGTTACAAGAATATAGGCTGCAACACGAAGTTCCTATGCAACTGTATCAATATAAAAATATTTTCCGTTGTTGATGAACTATTGGCTAGTCATTTGAAGAACTAATGGTGCAACTGATGATGTTTTGGTCATCTTTGTAGGAATCTTCCTAAAGAAAAAATGTGTTGTCTTTAATAAAAAAAAAAAATAACGATTTTAACAAATAAGAAGCAAAACGCCTCCTCACTTTCATACATTATGGAACAAGGCAGTATAAACCTCTGAGATCAAAATTAAATTTCATAGAAAAGCTATTAAATGCATGTAAGGATTGTTGGGACAGGAAGTTTAGAAATTTCAAAGGCTAGTGCTAAATTTTTGAAACAATCATTTTTCAAAACGAGTATCCTTTTCACTTTCCTCATGTGTAAATGGTCGTTACTTGATTGTTTGTGCATGGCAAAATGAATCTTTGGAAATACTGGATTATCATATTCATAGCCAAGTTACAAAAATATAAGACTTACCAAAATTTGTACATGGGTAAATCTCTTTAAACTTGCAATAAAAAAAACTAACATGATAATAATTTATAATATATAAGTTTAAACAACCTTCATTTTAAAGAGGGACCTAGCATGTTGTTGTTATTATTATTATCATTATCAAAGGACTGTACGTCGAGATAAAATAAAGGTAAAATAACGTTAGATATATCAATAGGTGATCTGCTGAAAACAAAATGTAACACGGTTTTTTGATACCGTGAAGAATATACAGAAATATCTGATGATTATGATCTCGTTATTGATAGTGAAAAGAAAGTAATGGAAAATTTTCTTAAAACTTTAAGAAAATTTCCCTTTAAAACATTACTGCCTATATTATTTTCAAAATTTTGTCTTTTCTCTTAATATAAAAAAATGTCAGTCACCAGATTCTATAGATAAGGTTGTATTATAGTTGATGAAAAAAATTATACATACATACATATATATATATATATATATATATATATTATATGTATATATATATATAATAAATATATATATATATATATATATATATATATATATAATATATATATATATATATATATATATATGGTATGTATTAGAGTTATATATATATATATATATATATATATATATATATATATATATATATATATATATATATATATATATATATATATATATATATATATATATATATATATTTATATATATATATATATACATACATACATACATACATACATACATACATACATACATACATGTATCCACACACATATATCCATCAACTCTAATACTGTACAATCTCAGATATGGAATCTGTCTAAGACTGACATTTTTTATATTGCCTAAGTATAATTTTACTTCATCGTTTTTGTCTTCTGAAGGGAGTGACTCCAGAGGGTGAAATGCAGTTCTTAGTATGTGAAACCTACACCCGCAGAGAGAGAGAGAGAGAGAGAGAGAGAGAGAGAGAGAGAGAGAGAGAGAGAGATTCTCTTTTAGTGTCAAATATTGTACAGCACTGGAGGTTCAACAATTGGCGGAAGTGTATAAAATGTTAATGAACTGAAATAAAAAAAAAAAAAAAGATATGTGGAAACGCTGAGCGAAGTGAGATAATATGAAACTGAAAAGGGAAACAAAAATATCAAGTCACTTTTTCTCCTCGTTGAAAAATGACTAAGGATCGATTTTCGTTATCACTCCTTTGTTGCAGATCCGGATGTTTTTACGACCCGATACCTGATGCTAGCTTTGGAAATAGCTTTTGAATGCCACCAGAGTTCAGGTTCCGGAATAGTATCTTCTAATGACCACTTAGAAAACATATTACGAAACTTCGATACTTCATTGTCTGTCGTTGACTGGCTCGTGGTATTGTCTGAAGACCTGGGAATTTTAGTTGATATTTGTTTACCACTTTTTTTAGTTTTCCGTTTTTCTTATGTCTTGAGTTCTGTCGAGAAAAAGCTTATATTTATTTTCAATTTTGTTTCGAGTCTTTTCTCCAATACAAGCTTTTTATGGTTTTGCTATAAGGCGGGAGTACATAGCGCTTTAAACTTTGCTATTCTGATTAACTTTTTACAAAAGGTAATTATTTCATACTACAGGGCATTATTGTCATTATTAGCTGTAGTATTAGTAGTTGCAGTAGCAGTAGTATTATCATTTTATGAAATTCTAATCTATCTTCTCAGCTCTTCTAAAGATGATCAGACTTTTATTGAGTCTTCCTTTTCAATCATGTTTACTAAACATGCTGCGAAGAAATTTGCCCTTAGAGTATTTCCAGTCATGCATAGTTTGCATACATTAATAGCGCTAATTTTTTCCACAAACTATGAGATGCCTAACAGTGTCCTTGTATATTAATCTCGCAATTTGCCTATTGACGTATATCTAATGTGGATTATTTTTCTGGCTACTTAAACGCAATACTGCTTGTGATTTTTTCCTAAGTTCAGTGACAGAGTTGTCAATAAAAGATACCTTACAAATAAGGCAATGCAGTGACTAATGCCTGATTTTGCTATGGAAATGTATCTTTATAAATTCATTCGACAATACATTTGCTTATTTCTATTAAAAAAAAAGGTTTAAACATCGTATAAAAAGTTGTGGCATCAACTAAGTACTTCAGTAACACGCTATTCATCGCGTTGTTACTTCCTGGAAAAAGACAATCTTCTCACACATTTATTCCTTGACAAACTCTTCTTCCATGAAATAACTACAACCACTCTTGTGATCTCTCTCCTCCGCTGAACAACATATAAGTAAGTAATTCCCGTTTAATTATTTTAGGACCGTCGTAGTCTGTTTAATGTTCTCAACACTTCAGACGGAAAACTGTATATGCTTTAGATTTTAATCCGCTCATTCTATCCTTTATATTTACCCGAACGCATTTTTATCTATCTTGTTTTTATTTTACCTGTGACCTCATCTTTCAAGGATTTTCTCAGAAACGAATAGTGAATGTTACAGAAGAATCAAGTTTGCATGAAGGAATCATGAAATTCGTCAAAAAACAGAGTTCTAAGTAAAATGTAGTAGAGGCAGCGAGGTGAGTGTTACGGACTAGCTTCATACTAATTTATTAATCAAAACTCTGGACATATCATTAACATCCGTGAACGTAAAAGTAAGATCTAAACTGAGAACAAAAAGGGCATACAACTGGGAGAAATTGTGCTTTCTCATACATGAAAAAGATTAAGTACTTCCTTATATATGCCAAGGAAAACAATTTGATATGTATGGCTTGAAAGCTGAAATGTCGTTACATTTGTTCATAGTTGCGTTTTTATGCACAAGCGACTACATCTGCCGAGAATACATAATAAACTTTGTTTCTACAGCTTGTCCCTGACATGTGTTTCTATCGATTGCTTAGTTCCTTGTTGGACGAGTCGGTAGAGTTCTCGGCTAGCACTCTGCTAGGCCCGAGTTCGAGTCTCCGGCCGGCCAATGAAGAATTAGAGCAATTCATTTCTGGTGATAGAAATTCATTTCTCGGGATAATGTGGTTCGGATTCCACAATAAGCTGTAGGTCCCGTTGCTAGGTAACCAATTGGTTCTTAGCCACGTAAAATAAGTCTAATCCTTCGGGCCAGCCCTAGGAGAGCTGTTAATCAGCTCAGTGGTCTGGTTAAACTAAGGTATACTCTTATCGACTGCGTGTCAGAGGTTGGGCCTTGTGGTCGTGGGTGTCTACTTTGATGAATGTGTTGGTCACCCAGCCATGTGGGATGTATACTTTTCTGGCTGTGCTGTATGTTGTTTTTTGCTGGCAGTATTTATGTTAATGCTCTGTGGGTGTCGGTGGGAGTGGTTGAGTCTGTTGGGTCTTGAAAAACGTCTACTGAAATTGCCAAGGACTGTCTGTAGAGTGCCTCTGCTGGCAATGTGTTCAGTGTTGCATGTGGGGAGGTTCTTAGACCCAATAAGATCCATGGCAAAACTTTATTCCACCTCCCGTCTTGGCATTTCGCTGTCAGTACTGCTTTCAAAGATCAACAGAACCACCCTATCATGCCGTTTGCTTCTTGGCTGTAGGCTGTCATGTGTTGTACTTCCATTCTGAGACTAGTGGCGAGGGCGTGCCATAAAGTAGATGTGAAGTTTGCTCCTCCATCGCTGGTAATTTACTTGGGAACTCCGTATCTGCTAACCCAGTTTATCAAGGCTCTCGCACAATTTTCCACCGTCTGTTGCTTGATTATTGTGAAGAGGTATCTGTACCCCTCGAAGAGGGGTAGGGGGCCTACAATGTTGATGTGTACGTGGGCCAGTCATCGCAGTGTTGTTTGGAACTCTCCTATTCCCCTTTCCGTGTGCCTCATTACTTTTGACAGTTGGCAAGGGAGGCTTTCTTGCCCACTTTTTAATGTCTGTTTTCATTACCCACCAGATATATTTCTCCAACAGGATTTGGGCGGTGGATCGGCCTTATGGGTGATATAGGTTTTGGGTGAGTTTGCAGGCTGTTTTCCTCATCCCCAATGGTAAGGACGAGGGCGTCCGGTACTCATCTTACAGGAGACAGTCGTCTCTCCGCCATTGAAGGCTAGGTCACTTCGCATCAGGGTGGGGTTCTCCCACCGAAGTTGTTGCAGGACCACATCATCCTTTTGTGCCGATGCTGTTTCGGGATGTGATATCCCAAGTGTTGATGGAGTTTTGGGAAAGGGCGTCTGCTAAGCTGTTGGAGGAGCCCTTCAAGTATCTGATGGTGCAGGAGTGTTTGGCTGTCAACGATAGTGCAGCTGCTGTCTCGTTGACCACCCATCTCCACTTTTGGTGAGGGTGTGGACTAGGGGTTGGTGGTCTGTCTACACCATAAATTGTCGTCTTTCTAGCATGTGGCGGAAGCGGTGGATGGGTCTGTGGAATGCCAGCAATCTCGGTCGAATTTGGAGTATTTCTGTTCTGCTGGCAATAATTTCTTATTGAAGAATGCCAGTGGTTGACAACCACATCTGTGTTCTGCTCAAGTACCATGCCCATCACTGTGTTACTTGTGTCTGTCATTAGGGTGAGGGACCCATGGGGTAAAGGAAAGATTAGTGTGGTTGCTGAAGAGATTGCTTTTTTGCCTAATATGAAAACTTTATCTTGTTATTCACACCAACATAAATTTTTAGGTTTTCTTTCAAGCAACCATATATAGGACTCATTATTTCAGCAAGGCTGGAAATGAACCGGTGTTAATAGTTGATCGTTCCTGCGAATTCCTGAACTGCTTTGATTGTTGTTGGTTTTGGGAAGTCGGTGATTGTTTGTACCTTCGCCGGGAGGGTCTTGACACCATCGGTTTATTTGGTGGCCCAGGAATTCTGCAGTTGGTTTTGTCCATTAGCATTTGTCGCCCCGGGCTACGAGTCCATTTTCTTTGAGTATTTGCAGGACCTGTCTGATGTCTTTCATGTGTTTTTTGAGGCTAGGACTGAATATCAGAATGCCATACATGTAGACGACACATAAGGGTAGGTCGCCCAGGATTACATCCTTCAGACATTGAAAGGTTGCAAATGCGTTCCAAAGGCCGAAGCAGCTATAGTTGAATGTGTATGTGCCAAAAGGGGTGATGATGGCTGCCTTTTCTATGTCCTCCTTTGTGACCGGAACTAGGAAATATCCTTTCTTCAGCTTGCTCTTTGTGAATATTTTGGTACCCTCCATCTGGTTTGTATTGTCAGTGATGATCAACAGTGGGTATCTGTCAAGTACTGTTTTAATGTTGAGTCGTTGATACTTGCCACATGGTTGCCATGTGCCATCAGCTTTTGGTACCATGTGGAGGGGAGAAGCCCACGGGCTGGAGGCTTTTTGGCAAATTCCTGCCCATTCCATGTAGAAAGCTTGTTTGGTGAGTGTGAGATTGTCTGGTACCAAACTTCTGAAACGGGAGTGGACTTGTTGACCCTCAGTGACTATGTGACGCTGGACATGGTGCTTTGCTGGTTTGGTCAGGTCATGCTACAGGTCATCCTTGAATACCTCTGGAAACTCCTATAGGAAGCAATGTATCTCTGGTGCTGGAGTTGGAGTGGGTGGGGATACAGGGGACAGGTCGTGATATGAGCTGTTGTCTTGCTACATCCACCAACATGTTGTGTTTTTTTTAGGAAGTCTGCCCCTAAAAGTGTGATTGTTACATCTACTATGATGAACGTCCAGTTGTACTTCTTTCCGTTGAATGACGAATTAATGTTCAGTTTCCTGTGTATTTTTAGCAGGGCCTCACTTGCAGTGGACACCTGGTGAGTGCTGGGGATGGTTTTGAGGTGTTCAGGCGGGTTAACTGCCACCAACGATTTGCATGTGCTGGTGTCAATGAAGAACTCCATGTTTGATCTATTGTCCTTGATGAAGAAACATGTGGAGCTTCTCTGCCTGTATCTGGAAAAAAGACAGTGATAGGCAGAATTTTTACCTCCTAAGAGCCACCCTGTCTGCCTGGTATTGGCTGCTAATTGTTTTGTTGGTTGGTTTGGCGGCTGTTGCTGCCTACTTTCATGTTTTTTGACATGCAGCAGCCATTTTCCCATTTTCAGGCTTCACATGCAAACTTCCAGTGGTAGAAGCATATGTCCTTGGGACGTTCTTCTCTTTTGTGCTTGTGCTTTGGTTTGTTCTCCCTCCTGAAGCTCCAGAAGCACTTTATGGGGATGGCAGGTCCCTCTGTCACACTGTCCATCTCTGCGTTGCTCTCCTGCTGTGGTTATGGGTCAGCTGCTGCTATGGGTGATTTTGTGGGCTCTATCGACTTGTGAGCCAGGTGGACAGCATTGACCATTTTCAGGAACTCTTTGAGGGGCTTGGTCGATGTCCTGGGGATGGCCTCGACTATGTGGTGGTGTAATTTTGTGAGTAGGACTTCTCTACAAAGGTCAAACATCATTTCCGGCCAGTTTTCTGTGGTGTAGTTCATCACTAGCTTCCACAGCTGCCTCTAGACGTCTGACAGCCGCTGGTCTCTTGTTGCTGCCCCTATGTTGTATAGGAATTTCCTACCTCTGAGGATGGGTGGCATGCTGAGGGACAACCTTAGTTTGCCCTTCTGCACTTTGTAGGTGACGGTGGGTTTGTTGGTCAGCGAGCCATTCTGCGATTTACTTGAAGATGTCATTGGCTTTGCGGGCACATACATACGTTTATATAAATAAATAAATAGATATTGTAATAATTTTCTTAACCCTTTGATTACGGCCGAGATGAGGCCTCACACTTCCCACAGTCCGGAGGGTTTTTAGATGATAGTCACCTGTAGCATGCTACCAGAAGCATGAAAATGTAAACAATCATTTTAACAGTGCGTGTATGTGTTCTTTTGCTACAAATTAACCTGTTTTACTTTTATGATAATATTGTGATAGTAGCCATCCGTAATATATATAATATAATATATGTAATATGTAAATAATGTAACAACACAAATAAATAAACATAGGATAGGTACTATATATCAGGGTATACTGTTGCCAGAGGTAGGCCTATAAGCACTTCACTGATTGCGAATGACACAGTTTTCTTTTTTCTTTTTGCCATTTTCTCTCATTCTGTTTGAATACGTAGAAGGTAAGAATGGGAAAAGGTGTGATTTGGCGTCCTGGCGTCCTTAACATTTGGCGTCCTGGCATCCTGAACATCTGGCGTCCTCAAGAATGGGTGTCATTTGGCGTTCTCAATTATTATTATTATTATTATTTATTTTATTTTTATATTTTTGCTGAAGAAAATAACATGCATATATAAAAAAATTATGTAGTAAGTAGGGAAAAAGGTGCCATTTGGTGTCCTGGCATCTTGAACATTTGGCGTCCTCAAGAAAGGGTGTCATTTGGCGTCCTCAGTTATTATTATTATTATTTATTTTATTTTTATATTTTTGCTGAAGAAAATAACATGCATATATAAAAAAACATTATGTAGTAAGTAGGGGAAAAGGTGCCAAGGCCCCAAACTGATATGAGAGAGACCCACTGCGTGATTCATCAACTTCCGTATGACTGATGAGTTGAACCAATATAAATTATCTGTTATTAATCCCACTTTATCAATAAGAGTCTGATTAGGAGGAGGAGACACCTTGCTGAACTGATCTGAACTTATATTAGAGAGACCCACTGCGTGACTCGCGTGACTCAACAACAGCTGTGTGACTGATAAAAGTTGAACCATTATAAACTACCTGTTATTATTCCCACTCTATCGATAAGAGTCTGATTAGGTATCTATCTGTTATTAATCCCACTTTATCGATAAGAGTCTGATTAGGAGTGACGTCCCGCTATATAATATATGAGTTTGGCGAGACGGACATCAGTTCATAGAACGAGTAGCTATAATCCACAACATCCAGCCAGCAGAGATGGGCAATTCCAACAGCTCCAGCAGTGGCGATGACAGCTTGAGCAGTAGCAAACAGGAGATGCCATGGGATTTATTAATACCATCAGTGGCAAATACATTGCGTAGGAGGGAGAGTAGCACTAATGGCGGAAGAAGAAGAAGAAGAACTGAGAGAAGTCAGAAAGGATTAAACCCGAGACTCATCCCTGCAGGTGAGAACACTACTCTCAGCTCAGGTAATAATAATAATAATAATAATAATAATAATAATAATAATAATAATAATAATAATAATAATAATAATAATAATAAATAATAATAATAATAATAATAATAATAATAATAATAATAATAATAATAATGCTAATTTAATTTTTCATAAATGTTGCAACACCAGTCTACGTGAGTATTGCCACTCTTTTACATATAAAACTTTCCATTTTATAATAAAAAAATCACCACAGCCATTCCTATTTTGCAGCCTCTTCTAACACCCGCACTACTCCTCTGCTAAACGAAGCAAGGGTAACTTCTGTAGGAGAGAACACAGCTACTCCTGTATCTGGTAAGAATTATTCATTTCGACCAGTCTCCATAAAATAAAACATTTTCACCTTTTACATATAAAATATTCTTTTGATACTTTTAAAATTCACCTCAGCCACCCCTATTTTGCAGCCTCCTCCTCCTCCACTTCGAATGCCTTCGTCACACCTCCACCGCCGACCGTCGCACCTCCACTGAGTGAAGCAAATGCGATGGAAACATCTGCAGCAAATGTTGGAAGACATTGTCGAGTAGGCAGTGCCAAACAGCGAGTGTCCCAGCAGCAGGAAGCAACGTTGCTTGACAGGGAAGGAGAGGTAGGCAACCGGATTGTGCATGCCATCACATATTCGACTGCGGTGGGAACGCACTTCGATGTGACAACGGCACTCAGACTTAACCGAATGCAACTCGCCGAGGAGGTTATACGCGCTCTCAACAATCTGAATGTAAATAGCGCCATGCTATACTTGTGCATTGTCATCAGCAGAGAGAGAATGACGGGTGCCAGTGCCACTCGTGAAACTGGTACTTTTTACATTAATACCCTACCAGTGTTAACATTGGTGGACACTGCGCTCTATGTGATAGGCTATCGAATATGTGGCGAGCAATCTGGAAGATAGACTAAACTTGAGTGAAGGTTCAGGGACAGTGTTAGAAATAAGGAGAGCAGATTCGAAAATGTTAAATGTTGGTGAGATTTTCCAAAAGAAGAAATTAAATCCTCTTTTGTATGTTGTTCAAAACAAATTAATCAGGAAAGATACGGTTTACTCAATTTATTAAATTTTCAATTAAAAGCGGAGATGGGAAAATCAACATTAAATGCAAAGAAAAGCTCATTAGTGAATTCCTTAAAATTGAGAATAAATAGTATTCAAGATGATATATGCGAGGGAATAAAAATAAGAGCTAAAATTGATGATAAACTTAAGGAAGAACAAGTGTCTGCGTATCTGCTAGGAAAAGAAAAAAATTCTAAAACTTTTCTGAACAAGACAAAGAGAGAAGATGGTAATGAAATTGTTAATCCTAATGCAATAATTTTGCGCGTAAGAGATTATTTTGAAAACCTTTTTAAAAAAGAAAAATGTAATAAATATGCTCAACGAATGTTTCTCAGTTTAATCAATAAAGCTATAGGCAAAAAGGAAAATGAAATATTAACCGTAGACGTGACAGAGTATGAAGTGTTTGCGGCCATTCGTGGAATGAAAAACGGGAAAAGTCCTGGGTTAGACGGTCTCCCAGTAGAATTCTATAAGACCTTCTGGAAAGATATAAAGCGAGATTGCGTTAGTGTAGTGAAATTTGTATTTAAGAATAAAATCGCTGTAAAACTGAATAAAGGAATAAATACCCTTGCCCTGAAAGAAGGAAATTTTGATCAAATTTCAAACTGGAGACCGATAACCATGCTAATTGTAGATTTTAAAGTCATTGCTAAAATCATAGCTAGCAGATTTAAAGATGATTTAAAGCTGATAATATCCCCTAAACAGTTTGGCTGTCTTGAAAACAGGTCAATAATCAATTTAAATGTTTTAATGAGAGATATGGTTTACATTAATGAAAATAACAAGGAGGCAGTTTGATAAATCTGGACTGGTCAAAAGCTTTTGATCGTGTAGACCATGACTTTTTAAATGCAATATTGGAAAAATTTGGGTTTGACAGTGGTTTTATCCAGATAATACAAATGTTTTACGAAGACGCTGAAAGTGTGATAAGCGTAAATGTTAACCTCTCTGAGTCCTTTTCCATTAAAAAATCTGTAAGACAGGGGTGTCCCCTTTCTATGATTTTATTTATTGTGCATCAAGAACCTTTCTATAGAATGATAAAAATGCAGCTTTAACAGTTCGCTTTAAAGTTACCTAATCAACTGAATGTCTCTGTTATTGGTTATGCTGGTGGCTCTGTAATTATTGTAACTGGAGACGAAGGTCTAATAGAATGTATAAATGCCATTAAGGAATATGAAAAAGCGTCAGGTGCCCTTTTGAATAAAAACCAAACCTCTATTTTTGGTATTGGGTACTGGGAAAACAGAACAGAATGGCCAATCAATGGCTACCAGGTTCTTCAGGACTCATGTAAGGTGTTAGGTGTCTACCATACAAATAGCTGTTCTAATTTAGAAAATAAGATTACCAAGATGGTTGGTATTTTTCAGAATAGAAGACTGACAATGATTCAAAAGTCTATTGTGATAAATTGTAAAATTTTAGCAAAAACATGGAATGTATCACATGTTTATCCAACACCAAATACAACTGCACAAAGAATTCAGAGGTGTTTATATAAATACATATGGAGAATAATAATTATAAACCAATTGCTAGAAAAACTATGTTTCTAGATAAATTAAAAGGAGTTGGAATTTATAATATTTTCTGCAAGTCAACAGCTATTATGTTTCATAACTTTCTGAAAAATTGTGCCAATAAAGGATTTGGTTATGAAATGTTATATATATTTTTTTTTTTGTAAAATCCGGGCGACTTTTGTAATTGAAACGGACATCAATTATAGGGATTGCACGATTTTTATCCAGGCGTATTATAATACGATGGTTGTCATTCTTAGGAAGGTGTACTGCTTTAAAAATAATCCTAATGTGTCAAATAAGGAAACTTATTGGTTGTTAATTTAATGTAATGATTACAAACCCAAGATTGAATTACTGTATCCCCTTTTCAATTGGACTGTAATTTGGAAGCATATTAATAATAAGTATATTGATAAGAACAGCAGGGAAATAATTTATAGGTATATACATGAAATACTGAATACAAATGATAGGTTGCACATCATGAACATAGCAAATGACAATAAATGTCCCCTTTGTTGTGCGATTGAAAATAACATGCATTTTATATATTTCTGTCCATCATTGAAGCAAATATTATCATGGTCCAAGTCACTTTTAAAAAATGTTGTAAGAGTGAGACGATTAGTTTGCTGAAAATTCTTAAATTGGATTTTACAACGGTGTCAAAGAAAGATGAAAATACTGCCATGGTTCTATTATCGGGTTTTATAACAGGATTGTGGTATGGAAGATCTGTGGGACTGTTGAATGATGATCCAAATTTAGTTACATTCATAAGAAATAGAATGTCAAAAACAAAAATATTAACATGTCATGCTTTCAACAATGACTTAAATTAGATATTTACAGAAGACTACCTGTCTAATATAATATAGAGATAGGGATTTATAAAATGTGAAATTGAGGAGGAGAAATGCTATTGTATTATAAAGAGTAATAAATATTAAATATTATATACATATAAAAATCTATGTAGAAAAAGAATTCTAAGTTAGAGAAAAAGTTGCGTAATTAGTCTGTTCGGTTGTAAAATTTTTTAAGTATGGATTAATGTATGTATTATACATGGATACACTATAAACTTTAACAATAGCCGGGATATGAAGGAGTTTTTACAAAAGGGGAAGTTTGAATTACTGATAAATTATATAAAATATAGATTACACGAAATAATCATTTTGTCATAAAAGTGTATTAATATTGTACTTTAAATTTATATTATTCATCTATAAAAAAAGATAAAAAAAAAAAAAAATAAGAAATTCAGAGCCGGTGAAACACGGTTTTTCGTCAATACCTTTTTGTCAAAGCATCGCATAAGGGTGAAAGTTGGCAAGTGTATGTTTTATAACCCTACCTGACTTTTGCAAGTTTTATTTAGTACCTACGTTCAATAGTTCTGGCACTTATCAGAGTAAAAGTGTGTTTCCTGTGCCAGGTAATCGCAGGTAAGGGTTTTGAACACAATAGTGACGTTAACCTGTGATGTCCCGAGGCTCCACCCACAGTGAAGAGAGTTTACATACGGGGAAAACGTCTCTTCACTGTGGCTCTGCCTACTTGCCGATGACATATTCACTAATTAATATTAGTACCCATTCTAGGTTTCTGCGATATCAATGATGGCGAGCATTCTCAATATTTTATTATTATTATTATTATTATTATTATTATTATTATTATTATTATTATTATTATTATTATTATTATTATTATTATTATTATTTTGTGGAGGTTTAATCGTAACTTCCACAGCAGTTGTTGGGACTAAGTTGTTAGCATGGAATTCTTCCATTTTCTTGATATTCGTATTGTTTATACTCTGCAAATAATTCATACACATAATGAACCAGTCTATAGCTCATTTGTTTTTTCTGCATCTACTCAGGGCGGGAGTACAAAAAAACCATCCGTTTGTTTTACCTCTGGTTTCGACACTAGAGCCTTCTATTTGCAGCAAGTCAGGAGCGGTCACTAGAAGTAGAATTCAAATGAAAAGCAATGATACTCATTTCCCTCAATTGTTAGGGGTGCAAAGGTCAACGCCATTTTTTTTTTATTTCAGTTAATATAAACCATTGTTATTTTTTTTTTTTTATTCATATCATACTCTAAACAGCTCTCGCATAGCCTACTTGCTGCAAATGAAAGTGAATGGTAGAAGTCAAGATTTTGAAGGCAAGCTATTATTTACCTAGTTAATATCAATCAAATGCAACACGGTTTATATTGATACGCATGGAAGGGAAAATATGTTGGAATCAGTTTGAATGAGGAACATATTGTTATAATCATTGTGTTTTCATAAATGTGTTTTAGATGTGCAAATAAAACGTCTAACGCTATTCATAATTTATTTACAAAATGTCTTCATCGTCACTCTCGAAGAATCAGTCCCCATCGTCGCTAGCGATGTCAATGATGACTGGTTCCCGAATCCACGTTCTCATGGATATTGTCTAACAGCTTCTGGGGTGGCCAAGTAACTATTACCCACTATAGAAGTAATTACCTATTCACGCTATAGTCAATCTTGTCACGGGTCTTCTCGCTTGCATACAAAGTGACAAACTGTAGCACAAATGCAGTTTTGCAACCACGGGGACAATTCTATACCATGCTGGCCGTTATCGAATTTGTTGAAGCCTAGACTGTAAGCATATCCATTCACCGCCTACCTGGAGGATGGGCGGAGCTTCATGACGTCATATTACGGCTACGTAACGAATTGCTTCAGGATCCTTGTCTGTGATTTTCTCGGTTCCGGCATCGGCGACTTCATTTTACTCTATAAATATCAAAACTATCGAACTTAGGTACTAAATAATACTTGCAAAAATTAGGTAGGGTTATAAAATATACACTTGCCAACTTTCACCTTTGTCCGATGCTTTTATAAAAAGTTATTGCCGAAAAACCGTGTTTCATCGGGTCTGAATCCTTTAGTAGAACTTATTATATATATATATATATATATATATATATATATATATATATATATATATATATATATATATATATATATATATATATATATATATATATATATATATATATATTGATGTAGCTGTCGTTTGATAGATGGCTAGGTTTGAGAGATTCACCATATTTTTCCTAACACTGAGTTGATACTCTGCACCGGTATTATGTTTGTATTTCGATCAGAAGCTTTACTGTTTTCCAAAATGAAGGACGCTCTGTTATTTTAGTGCTGACAAATTGCGAAGATTATTGTCATGTTATTTTCCCCATTGATTATCCTTTCTTTCAATGGCTCTCGAACAGTTAATTGGTACTGAACAATGAGTTGTCAGTCTCATGGTACATTTGAGTATTGGGGGTCAATGCGATCCACAATTCTAATTGAAAAGCTCCTCTCATATCTGATGGTATTATGTTTGTATTTCGATCAGAAGCTTTACTGTTTTCCAAAATGAAGGACGCTCTGTTATTTTAGTGCTGACAAATTGCGAAGATTATTGTCATATTATTCTCCCCATTGATTATCCTTTCTTTCAATGGCTCTCGAACAGTTAATTGGTACTGAACAATGAGTTGTCAGTCTCATGGTACATTGGAGTATTGGGGGTCAATGTGATCCACAATTCTAATTGAAAAGCTCCTCTCATATCTGATGGAATAACTTATTCAGTATATGCGTTTCACTGTATATTAGGAAATTTTGTTGAATTTGCACCATTTAGTAAAGCAGACGCATAACCGTTTATAATAATAGGCATAGACAGTACGAACGAACGCCAGAATAATAATTTAGTGGGGTATTACTAATACTAATACTAATAAGTATGTAACTACATACAAACGACATTATTCTCATCCAAGTGGTTTTATTAAACAACGTAAGAAAACATTTTAAGCGATAGCTTACTTGGAAAGTAGTCATACGTTTTAAAGCTATTTGCATGGTCACTGTGCAAATTCGTTGGCAAAAAAAAATATGCTTGTTATTAGTTTAGAACATAAACAGAGAGAAGAAAAAAGACAGACGGCAGAGGACATAAAAACAGTAATATCTATGATAATCAATGTGATTCCTCTTTTGCAGGACAAAAACCATCACATGCACTTGGCGTGAAATCTTAGTGTAAATTTTGAGAGAAAATTGCAATGCAAAGAGTGTCCAAAACATTTTCCACGATGATCACAAAGTCTACTTGGAATGAAAGTATGGACATTAGTTGGACTACAAATGTGGAACATTCCAGTCAAAAGTTCAGATCTTATCAAGGTTATGCGCCACCTCTCTCTTTTTCTCTCCCAAAAGGACTATGATGCATCTGCATATATATATATATATATATATATATATATATATATATATATATA
>NC_089742.1:11374609-11394609 GCF_040412425.1 Macrobrachium rosenbergii
TTTTTTTTTTTTTTTTTTTTTTCATATTTCCCTGGGTTTATGGTATTTTACAGGCCGGCAACGGAACCTTTATTTAATTGGCCTTGGAGTTCTGACTTGCGTAAAGGGCAATCGTAAAAAAATAAGAAAAAGGTGAGAATTCATGAGCTGAAAGTTCTACTTCATAAGGAAAAGTTATCCCTCTTCTGCAGTTTCATTAGCTTCTCTCTAGTCACTTGACCAACTTCAAGGGCTAAATTCTCCATATCTGCTAACTCTGCCCCTGTAGTTTCACTACTATCTTCAGGAATACTTTGACTACTTGGAGTCTCTTCAATAACGACAGGATCCTCGCCTTCTTGGGAAATCTCTTCATTACTACCACTAGGGGAACTTCACTTTCCTGGAACAGTTCTTCTAAGCTTAAAGATCCGTCACTTGATTCTTCTGCTGCAGGTAAATCCTCAGTATCTTCACTTGCAGACAAAGTTCTCTTCTTACTCCTGGTAGTTACACAACTTGGAAACAGGTGGGGGTTTTTCTTCTCTAAATCTACTTTAGGACTAACCCTTAACGGTTTGTCTGTCACTATAGGACAAGGAACAAATGGTACACCACCAACTTCATTACCCAGTAAAACATGTACACCTTCAACAGCTAGTGAGTCCTTTACAGCAAAATCAACATTTCCTGTCACCAATTCACAGGACAAATGCAAGCGGCATATAGGAGTTACCTCTTCTCCTCCTATACCCTTCAAAATAACTGAATCTCCGGTGAGATTCTTCTCCAGATGTGGGTGAGCACCACGAACTACCACACTATGGTTACTCCCCGTATCACGTAATTTCTTGACTGGTACCTGCACACTTCCTCCTTGAGTTGTCAGCGTACCTTCATAGATATATGGCTTAAAAGCCTCCAAGCTGCTCAGCCACTCACTGCTTGAAGTTACATTTCCACAGGTTGCTAAACACTCTGCTTGTTTAGTCTCAGCCGTTCCCACACTGCTCTTCGTAGTTTGCTTCACCTGGTTACCTTTAACCACTCGACCAACTGGTTTGGTCTGCTGTTGCGTCTGATAACAATCTCGTCTGTAGTGTCCTACTCTTCCACACTTGTAGCAGACAACATTAGTCTTCTGTATCTGTCTTGAGAACAGACTGGATGATGAGGATTTAACATTTAATTGCTGAGGGATGTTACCTGACTTTGTATTGGCATAGCCACTAGAAGGATTTCCAGTTGTAATGTTCCTGAAATTTGGATGAGACCTGAAACCTGTGCGTTGTTGGTTCTGGTACTTGACATTAAGATTTCTTAATGTAGCAGCTTTGTCAAGTTTTTTAACCTCTCTCTCTCTTAAATAGGCTCTTATGTGTTCAGGAATTCCTCTAAGATATTGTTCTAGGACTACTAACTCTTCAAGTTCGTCCATAGATTTAACTTTAGCAGCCTCCAACCATCGTTTAAAACATCTTCTTACTTTGTAGGCATAATCCAAGAAAGTTATCTTGTCATCCTTTCTCAAAGATCTGAATCTTTCATTATAATCTTCAGCGGTCATCTGGTAAACTTGTAGCACATTGTGTTTGAGTACCTTGTACTCTTTACACTGATCAGCTGATAAGGCTAAATAGGCACTTCTTCCTTTACCAATGAGAACACTCTGTAACAAGACCGACCATTTATCCTCTGGCCGTCCCATACCTGAAGCTACTTTTTCAAAGTGATCAAAAAGCTCATCTGGAGCTTCTTCTGTAAATTTCGGAATTAACTTCTGCACTCTTACTACATCAAATACAGGGTCTGAATTACCTTGAGTGGGGTTAGGCGGTGTTACAGGTAATGTGGATCGAGCTTTTATTAACTCCATCTCCATTTCATGTCTTGCTCTTTCTCTCTCCTCTTTTGCTCTTTCTCTTTCTTCTTCTGCTGCTTTTTCTTCTTCTCTTTCCTTTCTTTCTCTTTTCTCTCTATCTTCTCTTTCTCTTTCTGCCTGTATTTTCTCTCTTTCAGCCTGTATCCTCAGCTTAATCAAATTTTCTTCTCCTTCTATACGTCTTAGTTCTGCTTCTGCATCACTTTTCTCTTTCTTTTGCTCATGTTTATCTGTAAATTCTGCCTCACCTGCATTCAACAATTCTTGCGCCTCTCCTAACTCTTCATCTACTTTACCAGAGTCCATCAATGCTTGGATTGCAATATATTTGATTTGTGCCTTAATCATACCACTAGACACATTACCTCCACATGCTACTGCTAAAGCAATCCACTGTGCCTTAGTCAGGTTGGATTCAGATAACTCTTGGATGGAAGGAGTTGCTAAAAACTTCTGAACATCGAACAGAGCCATTTTCTCTAAGTTACTCAACTAAATAATTCACAATACAAGCCAAAAAATAACTATGTGGGCACTCTCCTATCAAAATGTATCCCTAACACCACCAGTATAAACCATAAACCAGAGTGATATTTTGTTTTGTTCCACGGGTCTCTGGGCACCAAACAATATAATGTCACGATGCGTATCAAGTACCTGGTTATTACACAACTAATCTCAAGATTCAAAAATATACCTCACTTCAGCCAGATACCTGAACTCTCATAACATTAATTATTACGACTGAGTACTCTAAAGGTAACAGTGATCCCTTAAGAAAAACTTATTTATTACTTGAAAAATCAAACTAAGAATATGTGTGAGGTATCAAAAAATTAAACTAGAAATCTTCTAGAGTAAAAGGGCATCACTCCATCAAAAACTCTAGCTGTTTCCCTGGTCTTAATTCACTTTAGCTAAACTAAAAGAACAAAACATGTTTATCACTTTGCGTTATGCACACACAATCAATCCTATTCACTGGTGATCAATAAATGAAACACTTTTTCTAAAAATGTTAAATACAAAAATTTATTTTTAAATTCAAAGTTTATAATTGGAATTCACAATCTAAACAATTTATTATTACTTGAAAATAATACAACACTCAATTAATTCTTGAATTAAATTATGAAACAAAACTAATTCACAAAACTTTATCAAGAACTTAAATTAATCAAAAAAAAATTTAAACTATCAAGAATTACTCAAGATTTAAAAAGAAAATCTTAATAAATGAAATCAAGTATACAATGTTAAATTACGTATGCAATGTTAAATTGTACCAAGAAATATTTAAAATGCAATGTAAATAAATGTTACATCACAAACATAGAAAATGTGAAAAAATAAAGAGATTGTAAATAGAAAAACACACAAAAATACACATAAGATTTATCTATAATGATTTCACTTGTTCAAAATTTCCTAACTTATCATACCATGGTATTAATAAGTAAAATTCACGTTACCTTACACAAACTTGTGAAAACCTCTGTAAATTACCTGCTGCAGCTGCGTTACCACAATACACACTTTTTACCAGGCACCGTTTCGAACTTAATAACTTTGCTAAATTCAGATCTTAAAAGTAATGCTAATAAGTGACCACAAAACACTATGTTAAAATAATCTCTTCCTAAGAACGAGAGAGAGAGAGAGGGAACCATATCGACTGGTCTCAGAAATCAGAATGAAATAGATTTTAGGATTCCAGTAATAAGTGAAACAATTACATGATGTTATTAAAGCATTTTGGGTACGAGATACAAAAGTTCTAGAAGCAGGGAGGTGACGTCATTAAAGCATTTTGGGTGTGAGATACAATGGAGAAGCTTCTAGAAGAAAGTTACGTCATCCCAGCAAAACGTTTTGAATGCAATCTTACAAAACATGAAGTAATTGATCAAGACATGTATTCTTTCTCTCAAAGTGGCGTACGTGACTCGAACATGTAACAACGTGAAATCACTCGTCTCGAGCCCGTATGGGACGAATCGGCGTTTGTTTTCGCAACCTGTCATCACTAACCCAAAACAAAGTGCTCCCTCTTATCTCAACTGATGACAATTGAAATGAAACAAGCCCTTCCTGGACACACACACACGTGTTCAAATACTACGCTTTTATCAAGAAAGATTCTAAACTACGTTACTATTAAGATTGTATTAACAATTCTAAATTACGCTATCAAGTTATTTAATCATTAGTTCTTTTGAGATCCGATGCCAAACTAAATATGACACCTCAACAATCATTATCATTACACATAAACATGGAAAAAGAAGTAAATATGTCAAAATTATAGGAGGATATACGCATTACAAGGCAACATCATGAAAATATATATATATATATATATATATATATATATATATATATATATATATATATATATATATATATATATATATATATATATATATATATATATATATATATATATATGAGAGAGAGAGAGAGTGATTACACACATCATTCTGCTCAAGAATATGAATAAAAGTTGGATTCTTCAAAACACTTTGCATTTATATCGCCTGGAAAGGCTTGCTTCATACCTATATTGCGCACTCACACATAATGTATTTGTACAGCATATGTAGAATCTACTGGTCACTTTTTACAGATAGCCCCAGTGCCCTCTTCTAGAGTTCTTGACTTTTTGGATACGCTTGTCACTACAAAGCCTTAGATCCAAATGCAAGATATATGAAGCAATTCTGATGTCCGGTGGGGGGAATCGAACCCGCATCCCTAGTAATTAGAACGTCGCATTTGTCATGTCTTCAACGTGACCTCGTTCTGATCACTCAGGATGCCAGTCCGATTCGCACTACCAAACATCAGAATTACTTCATATTTCTTGCATTTGGATCTAAAGTTTTGCAGTGACAAGTGTATCCAAAAAGTGTAAAGAATTAGAGAAGTTAAGAGGGCATTATATATATATATATATATATATATATATATATATATATATATATATATATATATATATATATATATATATGTGTGTGTACATACATACATACATATACATACACATATACATTGATACTTAAAGTGAATACCACAAGAAAATGACAGGGAGATATTCAGTACCAAGCGCTTTCACGTGGTTATTCACGCATTTGTAAGCATTTTTACATAACAGTTGGTGGTTATAATGAGAAAGCAAGACAACAGTAGATGAATATCTACTATAGTAGAGCTGCTTCAACAATAGCTGCCAAAGACACATACACAAGAGGCTCATCAACAGCCTGCCGAATCCCCCTTAGTAGATTGGGCCATTTGCCCGTATATTTTCCTGCACTCTCCCATTTCCTTGGTGTTAAGGCCCTTTTTTTCCAAAAGCTCTTTCACGTTTTCTATCCAACGCTTTCTAAGTCTTGCTCCGAACAAAGTACCTATTTTACAATGTCGTAATTTAGCAGTTCAACAATACATCGATCCAAGACAGGTTCCAATTAATTAAAACACATGAAATATTCTTGGCAAAAAAAGAGGATTAGTTACTCAGTCGTCAAGCAGGACGTATTTTATGTTTTTAAGGAGAAGAAAGAGAATTAGATAATTGCAGTATCTTGTATTTGTTATATTTCACTAAACTGCGATATCTGTTCAAGCATACATACGTTTAAGGTCAGAACTTACTGACAAACACAATCATTTCTGAAAGAGCACAAAGAATAAATGGATAGTAATAAGTGGAAAAAAAATGGATGTATAACTCTTCGACAAAAACATATGTAACAAAAGGACACTATTTGGAAAGGATAATTAATCAAGAAAAAAATTTTAAACACGCTTTTATTAAAATGCACTAAAAACTGAAAAATCAATCTTTTGAGACTCACCAGGATTTTCTTAAAATTAGCAAAAGCATGGGCGCCAAACATGGAAAGAAGCGCTACAAGAAAAGAAATATATATATTTTTCCATTTCATGTAACATTTCGTTCCATGTTTGGCAATCACTCTTTTATTTTTGTAGGGATGATTACTTGTAAGAAAAACCTGGTGTGTCTCAAGATTTATTTTTCACTTTCTAGTACATTTTTATAAAAGCATGTTTTAAAAGTCTGTTTTTTTTAAATTCTGTACTTTTTGTTTTGACAGAAGTTTTTTTTTTTTTTTTTTTTTATTCTGTACTTTTTGTTTTGACAGAAATTGTAACCAATTTATGATTGTAGCTAACGAAATTGACATCCAGTCGAGCCAAGAAGGTTTGAAAAATCCGAAGAGTTGTTTACCCGAGTCAAAGAAGTTGTGAAAAATCGAAGAGTTTCTACAAATCCTGAGATACTGGGAAATGTCACTGTAGGGTCAATAGAGGTCACTGCTGACCTACTGATCATGTAAGGTTGTATTGTCACCGGGATTGAGTAACCATCCAAAATTTCAAGTCCATCGGACGAAGGGAACAGGTCGAATTTTGAGTTACAAGATTTGACGAGAGACGGACAGACGCAGAAGTCAAGTCGAATAAAAGCATATAAAAATAGGAGAGATAACAGAACCCTAGACTGTTCTATATGAAACAGGGTGTCTGAAGGTCGAATGTAATGGCTATATATAGAGCGGTAACAAAAGCTCTTAAGTGCATCCAACTTTACAATCTTGACATAAAACAGAAAACAGTAGAGTTGGATTGAAAGCATCGTATTAAGTAAGCTTACTAAAGTTTTGAATATGTAAACCGTTATAAGAATAAAAAAGAATAGTAGATTGAAGAATTAGAGTAGCTCCCTTTTTTTATGCAGACGTGCACTTTGTCTGTTCGTGTTTAATATTATATGAATGCAGCAATGATGGACCTTTGAAAATAGCACATCAAAATGTACGGGCTCATGTTTTGAGGAATTAGAGAAGCATTTGTTTTTCATGTTAAATCTGATGTTGGAGGCTTAAGAAATGTTGAATAAAAGTTTTCAAAGGTTTAGGAGATGATGAGACAGAAAAGTTCAACTCAGAAAGCCAACGAAAAAGCCGGTTGAGCAATAGTAATGGGGATGGAGGGAGGAATTGGGAGCTTTGTCTCTTTTATGTATGCAAAAAGATTTGTAGAGTGACAGAAATTAATTATGAATTTAGTAACATAAAAAAGATCTTTACAGAAGTGTGGGATAAAAGAAAATCAGTAAGAGAAAGTTAAACCTTGATTTTATTGAAAGATCATCCAAATACGTACCATGACAAAATCAAAGAGACAGAGATGCATTAAAAATTATAATGAAATGGTTAAAACTCTTTAGATGACAAACGAGTGAAGTATATTCATACTACATGGGTCAAGTCACTAGTTATCAAAGGAGAAAACAATAGATCAGTTTGAGTATGGTGAGTTGCTTTAGAAATAAGGAGTGGAGATTGCTTGGTTAAGAAAGTTTAACAATTAAAAATATTTGAAGGGAAAATATGTAGAACTAAAGAGTTTCATACTAATGAATGACGTAATTGCTGGAGTGAATAATCCCTAAATAAATAGGATGGGATTTAATGGAAATCTTGGTAGACTGCTATGTACTGTATATGTTTCGATTAACAGGCTCTAAAAGACTCCTGTCAAAGCAACATGAATTCGGTGGCAAAGTAATATAACTAGATTTTTCAGCCCGAAGAATTCTGAAATTTTGAACGAAGTCTGAGGCCAACATTTGATTCAAGGGATATTTTCCCTCGATAGAAGAACCTTTACTCCACGTTTTACATTTGAAAATGATTCGAGAGTGAGATGAAACGTTACAAGAATATAGGCTGCAACACGAAGTTCCTATGCAACTGTATCAATATAAAAATATTTTCCGTTCTTGATGAACTATTGGCTCGTCATTTGAAGAACTAATGGTGCAACTAATGATGTTTTGGTCATCTTTGTAGGAATCTTCCTAAAGAAAAAATGTGTTGTCTTTAATAAAAAAAAATAATGATTTTAACAAATAAGAAGCAAAACGCCTCTTCACTTTCAGACATTATGGAACAAGGCAGTATAAACCTCTGAGATCAAAATTAAATTTCATAGAAAAGCTATTAAATACATGTAAAGATTCTTGGGACAGGAAGTTTAGAAATTTCAAAGGCTAGTGCTAAATTTTTGAAACACAATCATTTTTCAAAACGAGAATCTTTTTCGCTTTCCTCACGTGTAAATGGTCGTTACTTGATTGTTTGTGCATGGCAAAATGAATCTTTGGAAATCCTGGATTATCATATTCATAGCCAAATTACAAAAATATAAGACTTACCAAAATTTGTACATGGGTAAGTCTCTTTAAACTTGCAATAAAAAACTAACATGATAATAATTTATAATATATAAGTTTAAGCAACCTTCATTTTAAAGAGGGACCTAGCATGTTGTTGTTATTATTATTATCATTATCAAAGAACTGTACGTCGAGATAAAATAAAGGTAAAATAACGTTAGATACATCAATAGGTGATCTGCTGAAAACAAAATGTAACACGGCTTTTTGATACCGTGAAGAATATACAGAAATATCTGATGATTATGATCTCGTTATTGATAGTGAAAAGAAAGTAATGGAAAATTTTCTTAAAACTTTAAGAAAATTTCCCTTTAAGTACACCCAGAGTTACATTACTGCCTATATTATTTTCAAGATTTTGTCTTTTCTCGCAATATAAAAAAAAATGTCAGTCGTAGACAGATTCCATAGATAAGGTTGTATTATAGTTGATGAAAAAAAAATTATACATACATACATACATATATATATATATATATATATATATATATATATATATATATATATATATATATATATAAATATATATATATGTATATATATATATATATATATATATATATATATATATATATATATATATATATATATATATATATATATATATATATATATGTATATATATATATATATATATATATATATATATATATATATATATATATATATATGTATATATATATTGTATATATATATATATATATATATATATATATATATATATATATATATATATATATATATATATATATATATATATATATATATATATATATATATATATATATATATATATATATATATATATATACATACATACATACATACATACATACATACATACATGTATCCACACACATATATCCATCAACTCTAATACTGTACAATCTCAGATATGGAATCTGTCTGAGACTAACATGTTTTATATTGCCTAAGTATAATTTTACTTCTTACTTCATCGTTTTTGTCTTCTGAAGGGAGTGACTCCAGAGGGTGAAATGCAGTTCTTAGTATGTGAAACCTACACCCGCACAGAGAGAGAGAGAGAGAGAGAGAGAGAGAGAGAGAGAAAGAGAGAGAGAGAGAGAGAGAGAGATTCTCTTTTAGTTCAAATATTGTACAGCACTGGAGGTTCAACAATTGGCGGAAGTGTATAAAATGTTAATGAACTAAAAAAAAAAAAAAAAAGATATGTGGAAACGCTGAGCGAAGTGAGATAATATGAAAGTGAAAAGGGAAACAAAATATCAAGTCACTTTTTCCTCGTTGAAAAATGACTAAGATCGATTTTCGTTATCACTCCTTTGTTGCAGATCCGGATGTTTTTACGACCCGATACCTGATGCTAGCTTTGGAAATAGCTTTTGAATGCCACCAGAGTTCAGGTTCCGGAATAGTATCTTCTAATGACCACTTAGAAAACATATTACGAAACTTCGATACTTCATTGTCTGTCGTTGACTGGCTCGTGGTATTGTCTGAAGACCTGGGCATTTTATTTGATATTTGTTTACCACATTTTTAGTTTTCCGTTTTTCTTATATCTTGAGTTCTGTTGAGAAAAAGGTCATATTTACTTATAATTTGTCTAGTTTTTTCTCCAATACAAGCTTTTTATGGGTTTGCTATAAGGCGGGAGTACATAGCGCTTTTAACTTTGCTATTCTGATTAACTTTTTACAAAAGGTAATTATTTCACACTACAGGGCATTATTATCATTATTAGCTGTGTTATTAGCAGTTGCAGTAGCAGTAGTATTGTCATTTTATCAAATTCTAATCTACCTTCTCATTTCTTCTGAAGATGATCAGACTTTTATTGAGTCTTCCTTTTCAACCATGTTTACTACACAAGCTGCGAAGAAATTTGCCCTTGGAGTGTTTCCAGTCCTGTATAGCTTGTATACATTAATATCACTAATTTCTTCCACAAACTATGAGATGCCTAACAGTGTCTCTGTATATTAATCTCGCAATTTGCCTATTGGCGTATATCTAATGTGGATTATTTTTCTGGCTACTTAAACGCCATACTGTTTGTGATTTTTTCCTAATTTCAGTGACAGAGTTGTCAATAAAAGATACCTTAGAAATAAGGCAATGCAGTGACTAATGCCTGATTTTGCTATGGAAATGTGTCTTGATGAATTCATTCGACAATACATTTCCTTATTTCTATATAAAAAAAGGTTTAAACATCATATAAAAAGTTATGGCATCAACTAAAACTTCAGTAACACGCTATTCATCGCGTTGGTACTTCCTGAAAAAGACAATCTTCTCACACATTTATTCCTTGACAAACTCTTCTTCCATGAAATAACTACAACCACTCTTGTGATCTCTCTCTCCGCTGAACAACATATAAGTAAGTAATTCCTTTTAATTATTTTAGGACCGTCAAGTCTGTTTAATGTTCTCAACACTTCAGACGGAAAAACTGTATATGCTTTAGATTTTAATCCGCCTCATTCTATCCTTTATATTTACCCGAACGCATTTTTTTCTATCTTGTTGTTATTTTACCTGTGACCTCATCTTTCTAGGATTTTCTTAGAAACTAATAGGGAAAGTTACAGAAGAATCAAGTTTGCATGAAGGAATCATGAAATTCGTCAAAAAACGGAGTTCTAGGTAAAATGTAATAGAGGCAGCGAGGTGAGTGATACGGACTAGCTTCATACTAATTTATTAATCAAAACTCTGGACATATCATTAACATCCGCGAACGTAAAAGCAAGATCTAAACTGAGAACAAAAAGGGCATACAACTGGGAGAAAGTGTGCTTTCTCATACATGAAAAAGATTAAGTACTTCCTTGGATATGCCAAGGAAGACAATTTGATATGTATGGCTTGAAAGCTGAAATGTCGTTTCATTTGTTCATAGTTGCGTTTCTATGCACAAGCGACTGCAGCTGCCGAGAATACATAATAAACTTTGTTTCTACAGCTTGTCCCTGACATGTGTTTCTATCGACTGCGTGTCAGAGGTTGGGCCTTGTGGTCGGTGGGTGTCTACTCTGATGAATGTGTGGGTCACCTGGCCATGTGGGATGTATACTTTTCTGGCTGTGTTGTATGTTGTTTTTGCCGGCAGTATTTGCGTTAATGCTCTGTGGACGTCGGAGTGGGTGGTTGGGTCTGTTGGGTCTTGAAAAACGTCTGCTGAAATTGCCAAGGACTGTCTGTAGAGTGCCTCAGCTGGCAATGTGTTCAGTGTTGCATGTGGGGAGGTTCTTAGACCCAATAAGATCCATGGCAATACTTTATTCCACCTCCCGTCTTGGCATTTGGCAGTCAGTGCTGCTTTCAAAGATCAGCAGAACCACCTTATCATGCCGTTTGCTTCTAGTTGTAGGCTGTCATGTGTTGTACTTCCATTCTGAGACTGGCAGCGAGGGCATGCCATAACTGGTTAAGGTTCTTCTCTCTACCACCTAAGGTTGTGTATTCAGCTCCTTATCTTGAAGGTTTTGCTGACCTTATTCCTGCAGGACATCCATATGCTGGAGATACTCTGGAAAGTTTGTTCAGTCTAATGCCTTGCTGCATTTGAGGCGTCCCCTTTTTCTCTGTACTATGGAGAACGTTACTGGCTTTCCTCCGCCTGATGACTTTGTTGCAGTTCCGTCCCTTCTGTTTACTGATGGGCATCTCCTAGGCTTCGGTCGGAAACCATTCCCATGAGTTCTGGAGGGCACTGCCTGTGCTCCCCTGTATATACTACTAGGCTTTGTATCCTTCGACTTGCCTGTTGCCCTTGGAAGGACAGCCTGTCTTTCCCCTTGTCCTGTGCGCCTTCATCATGCTAACCTCCTGAGTCGTGAAAATGCCTGATTCTGTTTTGATAGCTGGTAAGGATATAAACTGTATCACTGTATATAGATGTTGTGGATGCGTGTCAGTGTGCTGTATCCTCTGCCTGCAGATTCCTTGTGACTCCAGGACCGTTTTTGGACAGCCACGTGTTTGGTGCTGCCACTTATATAAATCAAATTCAACGTGCTATCAATCTGGGCATCGGTTAATTGATATTAACATCGTCAGTTTTTTTCAGTGATTTATTATGTATTTAATATTATGATTTATTTGTAAAATTTAAGATTAAGGCTCTTCCCCCTTTCATTCTCTCCTAATAAAGTTTTCAGGGCTTTTATAGGAATAGGTTGTTTTCCTTCCTCCTCCTAATTACTGTCTCTCATTCTATCATGTGAAAGAGTTTATTTTAGGTGAAGGTTTTTTTTTTTTTGTACACCCTGATCCAGTTCTTTTTGTAGGGTTTCATTACGTTATGATTAATTTTTCGTAATAAATAATTAAGATTGTTTAGTATTTTTCGTTATCGTCTTTGAGTGTTTTTTCTGTGTTTTTGCTCTGTTGTTGGTCTTGCCCCTTGGCTTTAAATAATCCTTTGTGGCACTGATCTTTAATATGAAAAAGAGCCTGCTCTTGCTACTTCTTAAAACTTAAATATTTGTGAACATAAGTTCATTAATATATATATATATATATATATATATATATATATATATATATATATATATATATATATATATATATATATATATGTGTGTGTGTGTGTGTGTGTGTGTGTGTCTGTCGCGTGTGTGTCCCCAGCAGCTTTAGCAACATGTGTGTGCTGAAGGATGTGGATGTAAAATAGCCTTCCGTGCCTGTATAAACCAGTGTAGTCCAGGAAGGGAATGGAAAACGGAGATTGATATTGAGAAATGAATGCTTTATCAGAGGAAATAATTTTCATTACATTATTGTTATTAATGGTGTCGAGAAAATGAAATGATATTCATATTTTCATATGTAATGGCTCTAGTAATAATTTTCAATGCATTATTGTTATTAATGGTAAGTGTATGTCTCAAGTAACTGGCATAGCAGACATGGGGATCGGTAAATAGGGGTAGAGGGCGAATTTCAGAATTTTTAGGAGGAAGGGAACACATTAGACAATTTTAAGGTTTACAGTTTTCCTGATTTCTGTAGGGTGAATGAGTTATACTGCGGCGCAGAAATTCATTTAAAAGCCTTCTGTATGCCATTTCAGAATTGGTATTACTTTTAAAATTAAGGTTTTTGGGTTATTATTATTATTGTCATTATTAAAACAGTTTAACTAGATCACTGGCCCGAAGGATTAGAATAAAATGTAGTACCAAGTGTAGGCCATACCCCAAGCACAGGGACTATAAATGATGAATGGAAAATGAAATTTTAACAATAAATATGCAAAAAGGCATATGCTTCTACACGAGAACACACTCACACATTAAATACATTTTCTCACGTTTCCATCGGCACAATAAAAACTAGGTAATGATAAAAAATCAGAATATGTTAAAATTTGTAAAATTCGGATTTTTTATTTATTAAATGCCCCGTGGGCTTTTGTATTTTCATAAATTACTTTTATATTTTATCAAGTAATTTACAGTTCCTTATGAATATTAAAATTGGGGCAATTGAAGATATTGAATCTGATAAAATTCCACCAGTCGACCTATTTCCGAAAGTTGATAAACGATGTTGGTTATATTTTAGACATTCACATGGCACATGTTTAATTGTTATTATCATTTTGCATTCTGAGCATTCGTGAGGAGGGTATGTGGGCTGTTCATTAAGCGTCAATGTGTCAGACGGGTATGGCCTATTCGGAGACGTGTCAGAATCGCTTGTGCATGTCTCTCTCTCTGGTATGATGAACTCCATTTTCTAACACCAGGTTTTATTTGTTTTAATTTATTATTTTCAGGTTCTTCATTCCATGTATTTTGCCATTTATTTATAATACCTATTTTTATGTGTGTTACATAACCATTAATAGGGATGTTTAAATTTCATCTTGTCATATGGGCTGCTTCTTTAGCTGCTTTATCAGCCTCTTCTTTTCCCTTAATCCCTACATGGGCAGGAGTCCAACATATTTCTATATTTTTCCCATCATTATACAACTTATGGAGTAATTACTTGATTTGTTGTACATGTTATTTTATGGTTTGTAACTTTATATGGCTTCTATGGCGCTTGTAGGTCGATAAAAATCGCAAAATTGTTACATGAGGTTTCTTTAATTATTTTTATGCTGATACTATTGCACACAGCACACAACTCAGCTGGAAATACTGAGGCATCATTAGGTAGAGGGAACTGATAAGTTTTGTCTTGAGATACTGCAGCATATCCCACTCCGTATTGTGATATAGATCCATCTGTGTATGTTGTGTAATGTGGACCTTTTCGGGGTTATGTGTTCTATTGTATGTTGCCTATGGTTTTGGGGTATATTAGTAAATTTTTTTATAAATATTTTAAGAGTGTACAAATTCTTATTTCATTCTTATACCAAGGAGGAGGTAATTTTGCTATTGAAGGCAATTGCATATTTACATTCAGTGACTCAAACAATCTTCTAGCTCTAACAGGGAAAGGTGGTGAGTGATTGTTTATACATACATCTCTTAATTCAAATAATTTTTATTCGCTGGAGAATCACTTGTCTGAATTCTCAGGGCATTCTTCATTGTTACAAACTCTCTATGGAGAGACAGTGGTAGCTCACCACATTCAACTTGTAAAGATGCGGTTGGTGATGATCTAAACTCTAAAGGCTCTTGAACGTATTATAAGGCTTTCGTTGTGAATTGGATCCAACGTTTTCAGCGTTGCATCTGATGCTGAGCCTTATATTTCGCTGCCATAATCAGTGATAGACAACACTATTGCTTTATACAGTCAGGGTATGTTTATCGGCTCACCAAGTAGTGTTCGATAGTTTTTTTTAATTAGATTTAACGCTCTTTTACATTTTAATTTCGTGCTCTCCAATTGAAGTGAGTAACAAATACTAATCTTAAAAGTTTTGCAGTTTGGCCAGTTGGTATTGTATGAGTTATGATTTTTAAATTTATTTCTTCACCGTTTTTTCACATTTTATTTTTATAAAACATGACTGCTTGAATTTTATGTATGGATAATTTGAAGCCTGCCGATGATGCCCATTCATCTATTTTATTATGGTTTTATTAATGATTTACTCTGCATGTTTTATGCTAGATGCTGAATAATATATGGCAAAATCATCCATATGCAGGTTACTTTTAATTCCAGTAGGTAGAGTATCACTGATATCATTTAATGCTAAAGTAAACAGGATGCCACTAAGGACTCCTCCTTGTGGAACATGATTTTCAAGTGGAAATGTTCCTGGCAAAACATCATCAGTTCTCACCTGAAAATTGTGATCTGTCAGAAAGTTTTGGATAAACTTAGGTAAATGTCCACGGATGCTCTTTTTATATAACGTTTTTAATATTACATACCTCCATGTAGTATCGTATGCCTTTTCAGTGTCAAAAAATGGCAGCTACAGTAATTTTTTTTTTTTTTCAGATCGTCTACTTATGTGGTCTTCTAAATTAAATAGAGAATCTAATGTAGATCTATTATATTGCGACCCGAATTGAGTCGAATATTTACCATTTTCTCTAGTTATTTGCGTAAGCAACTTGTTAAAGAAATTGGTCTGTAATTATTTACATTCCTGGTACCCTTTCCAGGTTTTGGGATAGGAATTATTATAGCTTTATGCCATTCATCAGTAAATAAATTTCGAGTCCATAAATGATTATACAACTGTCATAAGTATGACTTTGCCAAAGGTGCTAAATGGCAGATCATCACAAAACAAATATTTTCACCTCCAGGAGCAGATTGATTGCCGTTCAATAGAGCATATTCCAACTCTTCCATATTGAATTTTCTGTTATAATATACGTTTTCTATGGTTCCAAAACTTATTGTTATTAGTTCTATACTATTTTTATTTGTGCAGAAGTGTTCATCTAAATTTTTATCACTACTTACTTTTGTTAAGTTTTCTCCTATTACATTACTTACTTCTTTTGGATCAAGTCAAGTACTCTTTTTCCTTCTTTTAATATGGCATGTCTAGATGGTTTAACATGGGTACCACTTATTTTCCTGAATTTTTCCCATATTTTTTGTATGGGAGAATTATTAGAGAGATCTGAAATGCTTCTTCCTTGAATCACTTCCGTTTTATATTTTATATTTTTCAGATATTTTGTTGTACAGAGGTTTTAATTTATCAATTTCCAGCAATAATATGGTCATTTTCTGTAAAGTTCCCTCTAGTATTGGTAAGTTTTTATTAATTTTATTGAATTTTTTATTCAAATGATCTAACCTTCTCCATACTGAGTATTTTATTTTTATTAGTTCTGTTAGCTTATCAGACCACCATGGAATTTTGTGTATTGTTGGATGAGAGTTTGATTTTGGTACTGTTTTATCAGCAGTATTTTTAATGAAATTAATAAAATGTGTATTAGTTTCATTATGATCTTTTATACGCTCAGATGTTGGGATATTCCTAGTGTGCAGTTCATATAGGTTCCAATCGGCTTTATAAATGTTATAGTGAGTGACATGCTTGGGAGGATTATTTTGTAATAATGAAATTAATATTAGGAAATGATCACTGGTGTGCAAGTCATCAAATGTACTCCAATTTAATCTATCTACTATACTTCAGGCACATAGAGTTAATTAAGTCTACTGAGGAAACTGTTCCATGTGGTTTTGAATAATATGTGCTTATTTCATCATTTAAACAGAACATGTCATTTGAATCCATGAATTCTTCTATTTTACTTCCTGCCCAATTTGAGGTTGTACAACTACATTCCCATATTGGGTTGTGAACATTGAAATCACTTAATATTATTGTAGGTTCTTTGGTATTAAGCAAATCTCTAAGTATATCATTGTCGTAATTTTTATAAGGTTGGTTGTATAAATTATAAATTGCATAATTATCGTTTTTTTTATCTTATTTTAACACTTGGTATTTGCAAGACAGTAAAGTTTACAGATGCTTTGTTATAGCATACTTTATTACGTACATATATCAACAATAGGTATATTTACCTATTGTAGATACTGTTTTGTTAACGTGGTGTAAACATAATATCCCTGCTTCGTATTCGTTTAGTAATCGTTGTTTTTCTCCTAAATGTAATCTGGTCTGCAGACCATTTACGTTTCATTGTTTAATATAATTATTGAAAATATTACGTTTGTGTGTTCAAGAGTTATTTTCTTTTTGTGGATTATCAAATTAAATTTTTTTCTAAGATTTTGTTCCCGACATGTATTTGTTTTTCTTTATAACATATTAAGTGTTCAGTGCACATACAGCCCTACCTCTTATAGTGTTTGTTAAACTGTCTTTTGTTATGTTTCTGTTTTCGTTGCACAGTTCATTGAAACATTCATTACATCCACATGGTTTTCATGTATCATTCTTTTTCGTTTACTCCTGCTGCACCGATTATTGTTGTTGGAGTAATCTCTTCTCCCTTCACATAACCATCTTAGCCTATGGTTTGTTCCTCTACTATTTCTCCGATGTTTTGAGTAGCTACTCCTACTGGTTTTATTATTATTTATGGAGACAAAGGTATATACTTATAATTTTTGGGGTTTGTGTTCTTTCTTCGGGTCTTTTGTCTTTACTTTAACTGATACCTATCTAATAATAGTTTTTTTTTTTTTTTTTTTTTTTTTTAGGTGGAGTGCTCTTTAAAGACCTCTTTTTATCTTTAGCTTTCAGTTCATTACAACGTTCTTCCAATATTTCTGTCGTAGATGTATTATCTTCTTGTGCTTCCATTTGCCTTAATATCTCAAATGAATTTGAACAAATGTTATCCATATTAGCTTCTGTATAGGTTTCTTGGTTCTTTGCCATTTTGGTATCTTCCTGTAATGTAGTTATTATTCCTTGAGATTTATCTACTAGGGTTTTGTTACCCTTACCAATTTTCATTTTTGTTTCATTATTTGATCTTATTATAGAAGAAAAGGTACGTTTCCTAGTGGGGTCATGCATTCCTCTAACACTCAATTCTAATTTGGCTTCTTATATAGGGATTCCGGTTCTCTCCTGCAGTAATTTTAATTCTCTTTTGTATATATAATACATGCATTCCTTAGACAAAATGGTAATTTTGCCCACAGTTTATGCATTTTGGTTCACCACACATCTACTCTCTGGCATGTTCTTACTTCCACAATAAGCTCATAAAGACGTATTTGGCAATTTTCCTTTATGTGTCCGTACTTACCACAATTTTGGCACTGTAGTGGTTTTGGAACATACAGTCTTATTTCTCTATTTTGGCCCATGATTTTATTTTTGCTAATCTCATTATTTGCCTATTGCTTTGTCTGCTCGTTGCGTTATACATTTAGCAGTCCTGTAAGTTAATATACCTCTTTTCAAGGGAATCTAATAACATATTCTTTTCAGTTGGTTCGTTAGTAGTACCCTGTACAATGTTCATACTACCATTTTTTTTTTTTACTTTGACATTACGTTATCAATGTTTGTTATACTCATATAATTATCGGATTGATTTTTTTGTTGTGGTTTCTATCAACCACATCTGGTCTTTTATTTGGCTGAATGACATTTCCGAGGGTGGTGTTTAGACTACTCAATAAGTAATTTTCTGCTTTTAAACCAGATATTTTTCACCGCTTCTAAGGTCAGAACCTTGACCAACTTCCATTTCCAAAGAGGCAGTCAAAGTGTGTCAAGATCGGGTCTTGCCTGTATCTAGTTCTTCTTTGACCTCTGCAGGGTATTAATACTTTATTTATTTGAAGTGAGTTTTCATCAGAGTCGTCCATTGTCAAGCCGGAAGTCGTAGGGAGGTTTGGTTTCTTCGCAATATAACGAATAATATAAATGTCGTCCAGGATGAGGTCCCTCTCACCATGAAGGCCCAACAGGAGGAGGACCATCATGTCACCTAAAGTGAAAATTGCTCTCTAACCCTCACCTGGATATACACAATACCCACAGTGCCTTAAGGGTCGTCAGTCCGTCGAGGTCGGACCCAGCACTGAGGGCATGAAATTTTCCCTAGCTCTACCACGTCGGGTCCTCTAGTTTTACGAGTGGAGCGGCATGCCGTCCAACTCCAACCTCCATCAAGTTGAAAGGGTAGTGAATTCCTTAATCCGATACCAACGTCAACGAAAGAGGAAGAAGGGAAGGGGAACATTTACAGGTGGAGGAGTAAAGGAGTTATATGTCCCAATGTTCAGTTGAATCCACAGCAGAGAGAGTAGGAGTAAAAGAGCATACACACCCTGCAGTGGATCCCTAAGCCCCCCACCTCGTCAGGGGGTTGGGATCAGGGGGAAGGTTTTTGGAAAACATTATACTCTATAATTATATACTCTTTCACACCTGCCGCTGTGAGATGTTTAATGCAAGAATATTTGAGCCGCTTTTCATAAACCAGCCTGAAGTTCAAATAAAAATGTTCGTTGTCTGAACATGGATGAAAGGGAAACATTTTATTTACATTTCATGTAATTAGAGAGCGCGTACATTTCTGTATAGATGCGTATTTGCGAACACACATATCTTTCATGCAAGCATCGAACATTCTCTAAACTAGTCTTCATACCAATCAATACACTAGACCACGTAGGAAGTAGCGTAATACTATGAATTTCCTGTTTTTCAAGGAATGTTTTCAATTATATTCATCATGAATGTGTATTCTTCCTCTGTATTCCGATAATTCCATTAAACATTTTCGTTTAATTAACATCGCGCTTTATCAATACTTAATTTTTGTACGTTTCCTGTGGTTTGTGTCATTTTACAATTCAAATGAACCGAAGAATTTATTGATATATATATTCCCCTTACTTCATTTCCTCCTTTACTTCCGACTGAGGTGTTCTGCATTTTCACTAGGTGTATCTCTCAATTGCTAAGGGGGAATCATTTGTGTCTTGGTTTCA
>NC_089742.1:11399609-11404609 GCF_040412425.1 Macrobrachium rosenbergii
GGTGGTACTGAAAGACAAGAACAAATTTATCGAAGAACTGCAGAGATTAACAAATTTACGCTGGATTATCGAATAGGTAAAACTAAATCACGAGGATTAGGAATTAAACTCTGATAGAGAAGACTTATAAGGGTCATGTATATTTTTGGTCTCTATAAATATGAGTGAAGCTTAGATATTAGGTGTGACAAATGGGTATTTACCGAGTTGTACGAACATTTTCGGAATTCTGCGATTATGAGAATCGGGCGTAATGAAAGGAAAATGCCGACAGACCAGGGAAATTTTTCTTACGGTGGGATTAGATGAGACGTGAGGAGACGGAGAAGCATGGTTAAAGGGTAATCAAAGTGCTTTAGAGGAAAGGTGAAAGAAAATGTTTTGCCCTTCGTTTAAGTAATTTAGGTAAAACTAACTAAAAATCATGAGAACTAATCAGTAATTTTGCGACTAAATGTATCAGAGAAAATATATATGATAGAGAAAATACTTGTAACCAAAATAAATATTTGGATAAACATGCACTAATATGGTTCATAGAGAGAAATTGAATTACAAATACCTTTGTGCACTATTTTTGCTCACACACCCATTATATATGTGTATACATATATATATATATATATATATATATATATATATATATATATATATATATATATATATATATATATATATATATATATATATATATATATATATATATATATATATATATATATATATATATATATATATATATGTATGTATATATATATATATATATATATATATAAATATATATCTATTTATATGTATGTATGTATGTATGTAGGTATGTATGTATGCACACACACACACACATATATATATATATAATATTTTAATTTGAAATGACACTCTTTTCAACTGATAGAGTCAAAAAGTACGCAATGAAAAATATTTGTCAAAAAATTTTAAGAAAAAAAATTCATTGATGAATTCGCAATAGATTCTACGAAGTAAAACTTATTGCAGTGATTTCTTTTCGTTGAATGATGTACATAAATTCCCGCTCTCTGTCTGTATATTATACTGTACTTACGAACAAAGTATAACATAGAGACTTTCTCATTTGTTGGCATTTGCGTTTAGAACGCTTGTCAGGAAAATTAATATTTCTAAGTAGAGTTGTCCCAATCCTAATTTTTTAACCTTCCCTTGTAGACAAATCCTCTTGACATTGAAAGTTCATCTCTGTATATACCATGCTTATATCGCTATTCCTTATAACATATCAACAGATGGTACTTTGGTACTTTGAATCAATTGTAGCTTCTGTAGGCACAATAGAATACACGAAAAAAAAATATCGTATGTATTTAGGTTAAACCCATACGCACAGCAAGGAAGAAAAATATAAATAGTCTTAAAAGATAATACCAAGAATTCTTCGTCATCAAACTAATAAAAATAAGTGAGAAATGCTCTTATATTTGACACAGTCCTGTATGTTTTTACGGAGAAAAATATGAAGAATAACGAAAAAAGTTAACCTTGTACCCTGCTGCTTACTTGTACAAAATGAAAAAATAAATGACAAATCAAAAAGAAAACGTGAAACAACATTGGTGTAATCGATCTAAGAATACAAAAGACAATACCTAAAATTGTTTCGTATCCCTCATGCGGAGATAGGTCGTTTTATTTTATATGAAATGTCTCATATATATGAATACTGATATACTAGTGTTATATATATATATATATATATATATATATATATATATATATATATATATATATATATATATATATATATATATATATGTATGTATGTATGTGTGTGTTTAGTTTTTTTAATTTTTAGATATATATATATATATATATATATATATATATATATATATATATATATATATATATATATATATATATATATATATATATATATATATATATGTATATATATATATATATATATATATATATATATATATATATATATATATATATATATATATATATATATATATATATATATATATATATATATATATATATATATATATATATATATATCACAGGTTGACTAAGGAAACAGGCCATTTTCTACATTTGTCTTCTTTTATTCCTACGTTTCGCAATATTACCCTTATTACATCTTCTGGGAATCTGTCAATAAACATCATAAAATTACAAAACAATCTTAAATTTGTTAAAAATAGAAAAGCAGTAAAAAAAAAGTAGAATTTACAATTATAAAAAAAATTATATTTAAAAGTTAAGACCGCCGACTAATCTTCAGTTCAGAGAGATGAAGACTGAATGACACGAAAGAAAACAGGAGACACGTTAGCTAAGATACAGTTGGATCGAAGACGTTTGAGTATTCAACTGGGGAACTTTAAGTGTAAAGATCGGTATAAGTCCCTTCTGACCTTCTAATATATATATATATATATATATATATATATATATATATATATATATATATATATTGAGATATATATATATATATATATATATATATATATATATATATATATATTTATATATATATATATATATATATATATATATATATATATATATATATATATATACATTACATATATGTAATTCTAATAGCCACAATACCCTCTTAACTTCTCGAATTCTTCGCTCTTTTTTGGATATGCTCGTAACTACGAAGCCGTGACTTCCAAACACAAGAAATTGAGGAGACTTGTGATTTGCCGGTCTCTTCAATTTCTTGTGTTTGGATGTCACGGCTTCGTAGTTACAATAGCCATTAATTTGTTTTGGCTGTATTTACACGATTCCTTGTGCTGGGTGTAGTAATAAATACGTAGGTCAAACTGGTAAAGAACTAGATTACCGTCTAAAACAGCATCGTTACGCAGTTCGAACAGGCCAATTGACAAGTGCTTTATTTGTACATATGAATGATTTTAACCATTGTATAGACTGGAAAAATTCAGCTGAGATAATTTTTTGTAACCACATTGTTAAGAGAAATATAATTGAATCTGCCTTTATTAAGCATTTTAACAATCAACTTATGAATATTAGTTCGGGTCTTTTTAAATTGGATAGTTAGCTTGTTCGTAAAATTGTAGGGAAGTACAATGTTACCTTTTACCAATAGCCTGTTCTAACTGTAGTTTCAGTTCTTAAGTATTTTTAAAGTATTTTTTGTTTGGCATGTGACAATTTGTTTTCTTCAAACTAGTGATTGCATTCAGTAATGATGTTTAGCTTGTTAGTGGCTTTGATCTTTGTTTTGTGGAGTTTTCTTGTTTATGTCTCTATTTATTTATTTTACTGTGTACCCCGAAGAAGTGTACGCAATACACGAGAGCGCTTGGTACCTGGTCTTTAATTTTCACTTTTCATGTGGTTGTCTACGTATATACATATATATATATATATATATATATATATATATATATATATATATATATATATATATATATATATATATATATATATATATATATATATATATATATATATATATATATATATATATATATATATACATATACACACACACACACACACACACACATATATATATACTATATAAATATACTGGATATATATATATATATATATATATATATATATATATATATATATATATATATATACTATACATATATATATATATATATATATATATATATATCATATAATAATATATATATATATAATATATAGTATTTGACAAGAAACTAGTATCTGCAAAATACGAGAAGCTATTATACATCACCTCATATGTTGGTTTAAAATAGATATTAAGGTCATAAGTCTATATAAAAACAAACAAACGGACTCAGAATATTGTCAAATATTCGCACACGTACCCAAGGAACGTTTATCTCCAGCAGAGCAGATCATGATATTAATTGACGGGTGCGAAGTCTTGCGATAACATTTATCTAACTATTCTTCTGGTTCAAGGTATTTGGATTCCAAGGGAAAGCAGCAAAAACAGGGATAACGAATTATTCTCTTTTAAAGGGTTACTTTATTATTATTATTATTATTATTATTATTATTATTATTATTATTATTATTATTATTATTATTAGAAAGAGAACTCCCAACGAATGTCATAACATAAATATTGTATGGCAATTAATAAGATACCGGTTTTTCAACGGCGTCGAATTTTCTGATACCTAGAGCACCTAATCTGCTCCAGATCCTTCCACATTTAACCACAAGCTGCCTCCAAATAACTTCCATTCATGAGGATCTATCTTTCACCTCAGTCCATATATCTTATACCTCATGATTAAATCTCTTAAACTTGACAGATTGATACCGTAAGTGTTAGTTTAATCAGAGATGAAGCGTGTATTACAGCCTCGTTAGAAAAATGAGAAGATAAAATAGAAACAAACAATTGTATGCTAAACTTGAAGGAATAACCTTGTATCTTACAAATCTAATATGCTTTCGAAAAGGAAAAGGAAGAAACTATGATATAAAGATGAGTACAGATACTCATTAAATAGTCGATGACAATTACATATTGACGAAATATTTGATAGTGGGCATAAAATGCATCAAAATTTATAGCTCAAATATTTCACAAAGGAAAAATCTTTATGGTAATACACCTAACAGATTATGAAATATATAATAAATCCCGAATTACTTTGGAAATGAAAAATGATTTCGTGCAAAATCACAATTAGTGACAATGTTACCCGGATCTAAATATCAAAAGGTATAAGCAATTCAATACGGGTGTGCTCCGAGCACATTGATTAATATTTAAATCTTTGAAGTGACTGAGTTAAACATCACATGAAAAGCGTTCCATTACCATTATTGAAGTTCCCCTGTTTGCGAGTTTGATGAAATGGCTTTTGATTTTCCATCACGCTGCAACAATGGCGAAGGACCATAAGCAAATTATTTGAAGTAAATATTTTTTAGTTGTAATTTGCTATAATTTTAAACGATTTTTTTGCAATACCAACTAAAGTAAAATATTTATTTTTTTCTGAGATATGTAGTTGAGA
>NC_089742.1:11407109-11497109 GCF_040412425.1 Macrobrachium rosenbergii
GGCAATCCAAACATGGAATTTTATATATTATGTTGTTGTTTTCTTTAGGGCTATTTTTATTAACATTCTTTTGAGTGTGTTATTATAAGAAAAAACGAGGTTTACATTAAAAGGTTTTAACAATGATTTTATGTTTTCAAAACCACTAAAATAAGGCAGGCTAAGAATGTTCTTTGGGGTTTCTTTCTTCTTGTTACTTTCACTATAAAACTTTTTGTGGGCTTTGTTATAACAAATATCCAGTATATTTGAAGGATAACACAAATCTGTCCCTATTTTTCTTATGTATTCAATTTCTTTTTCCAAATACTGGTGACTGACAATGCGCAAGGCTCGTAAAAACATAGAGGAAAAAATTGATATTTTGATGTTGAGGTGATGGCCTGAATAAAAATGGACATACGTTAAGTTGTTGGTTGGTTTCCAATAAATACTGAATTTACATTGAAATGGTTCTCTAAGTATTAAAACATATAAGAAAGGGAGACAATTTTCTTTTACTAATTCTAACGTAAATTTAATGGATGGTACCTGGTTATTCAAATTACAGAGGCAAAAATGTAAAAATGTTCATCTTGCAAAAAGTTATTATTGTTTACAAAAAAAGAGAATTATTGTGGTGTACTAAAAATTTTTAGGTGGTCAGTCACGAACCTGTATAATCTTTTAATTGTCCTGTCCCTGCTCCTGAACGGTTGATCCTAATCCTTTGTAAAAACCTCATATATATTTAATCCTGTTTTGGCAGTTCTACTAATTCTTCAATTGTGTTGGATTCCAGGTACATATGTTTTTTTTATAATCCCCATCTGTCATTTATATGAGCTTCAAACATACTTTTATATTTCTTCAGTCTAAAAGTAAAGGACTATCGTCGAAAGGCCTCTATACCACTCCAGCATACAATTTTAATTCTTCATGGATTTTATCTTTATTTTTATATTCATCACGTTCCATATTTTCGTGATTCAGTTACACATAATGAGGGCCACGTTTTCTTTGCTATCCTGTTTCTTTTTGAACTGCAGGTACATCTGTCGTTACCTTCTCCAAGTCTTGTTTCGGCTGCGCATTTCGACCAGAATTCAACTCAAGTTCCTGAAGAAGTGGCTGTCTGAACAAGTGCATCTTAAACTTGCTACCACGCCGTTTAAGAAGATATAACAATCACCCATTCAACGAATTCAGTGCCATGATGTTAAAACGTCACATTTCAGCCGCAAAGCAAGAGGAGAAAGAAAATTTATCTAGAAAAAGCCAGAATTTCATTTAATCATTCTATCCTGGATAATTAGAAGGCCTGCTGGAACAAGAAATTTATGGAAAACCCTCTCGTAATGACTACAGATGCCCTAACAAGAAAACTCGACAGAAAACTAAAAAATCGTATTGATAGCAGTGACTGGACTAATAGTGCACGCAATGACTGTGTTATAAATTTATCAAGGAAACAAATAAGTGAAAATGTTGTGAGTGTGCTCAAATATGGTTTATCCTTCTTTGAATCTAACAGACCCTCGGCTTTAACGATTGCGTCGTCCCTATGTTATTTGAAAATCATTGTGATATTCCGGCTGGAATATTGATATAGTTAAAGGTATCATTTATGGAGCTGCGAATGTTAGGCGCCATGAAAGCAATTTATCAACAACGGTAAGAAAAGCTTGGCTGACCTGAAAAAAGACAATACAATCCACATCACAAAAGCTGATAAATCGAGTAGTATTGTAATTTTTTTTCAGATCAAGTTGACTACATTTTCACGTATGCAAGCCCTGCTGGATGATGATACGACATACAAAAACTAAAAAAATCCCCTTGATCAAGTCATAAAAGTTTCAACAGCACAGTGAAAAAGTCCTTAAAAATAAAAAAGAAATTAATAGGTCAGTTGTCTGTAAAATTTCCTCGTTACCTTACTTGTACGGATTAGTAAAACACACAAAGAAAACAATCCTATGCGGCCTATTATCAGTACTGCTGGCTCAATATCACAAACTTTCGAAATATATTACCAAAATCTTGTCTCCGTTACTTGGAACTATCTCAGATTCTCACGTATATAATAGTCTAGATATAGTTGATAAATTAAAAAAAATAACTTTTTGCCCCACTGATAGATTCGTTAGTTTTGATGTTTGTTCCCTTTTTACTAAAGTCCCTATAGATTCCATTTTAGAGTATCTTAGTAATGAATTAATCCATCACGAATTACCTCTACCTGTAAGTCATATCATTTCTCTCACCAGGTTATGCATGTGTGATTGTAAGTTTATATTCAATGGTGCATTTTACCAACAAATATTTAGTATGGCAATGGGCAACCCTTTATCCCCACTCCTCTCAAACTTGTACATGGAATTCTTTGAAAAAACGATATATACCTAATATCATTTATACTCCTTTAAAGTGGTATACTCGTAGGTATGTTGACGATATTTTAGCTGTTTTGCCTGCTGGTATTGATGTAAATCATTTATTCTGTAATTTGAATAACCAGGTACCATCCATTAAGTTTACGTTAGAATGAGAAAAAGACAATTGCCTCCCTTTCTTAGATGTTTTAATACATAGAGAACCATTTCAATGTAAATTCAGTATTTATAGGAAACCAACCAACAACTCAACTTATGTCCATTTTTATTCAGGCCATCACCTCAACATCAAAATATCAATTTTTTCCTTTATGTTTTTACGAGCCTTGAGCATTGTCAGTCCCCAGTATTTGGATAAAGAAATTAAATACATAAAAAAATAGGGACAGATTTGTGTTATCCTTCAAATATACTAGATATTTGTTATAACAAAGCCCACAAAAAGTTTTATAGTGAAAGTAACATGAAGAAAGAAACCCCAAGAACATTCTTAGCCTGCCTTATTTTAGTGGTTTTGAAAACATAAAATCATTGTTAAAAAACTTTTTAATGTAAACCTATTTTTTTTCTTATAATAACACACTCAAAAGAATGTTAATAAAAATAGCCCTAAAAAAACAACAACATAATATATAAAATTCCATGTTTGGATTGCCCTCTTTTATATTGGCCAACTCATAGCAAAGATTTAGATGTAGGTATTAAGCAACATAAGTATTCAGTCAAAACTGACAAGCATCCAATGCTATATTCATTCATTTAAGTGAAAACTCTCACAGGATAAATTGGACTTTATGTTCAGTGATTGCCAGATCAAAAGATTTCTCTTCAAGAAATCTATTGGAGTCCGCTATTATCCAGCTTACTTCCAGTTGTAATTTTAATCTTAGCCCTGGCATGTATTATTTGGACCCCTGTATTAGAAAAATGTTCAAGAATGACCTAAAAGATAAAATCACTGACTTAATTACAAGGTAGCTACTTGATATATATTTTCTATATATCCGTATGTTTAATATAATTTTTTTTATTTGTAAAAATGTTCATATTGCAAAAATTTATTATTGTTAACAAAAAAAGAGAATTATTGTGTTGTACTAAAAATTTTTAGGTGGTCAGTCACGAACCTGTATAATCTTTTTAATTATCCTGTACTGCTCCTGAAAGGTTAATCCTAATCCTTTGTAAAAATCTTTATCATTTATATGAGCTTTGTAAACATACTTTTATATTTCTTCAGTCTGCTAAGTAAAGGACTAAAAATGATGTCAAAAATTCCTTTCAGCACTAAGTGTTTCTTGAAGCTTTATATCTGTTTTTTTATATATATATATATATATATATATATATATATATATATATATATATATATATATATATATATATATATATATATACATATATATATATATATATATATATATATATATATATATATATATATATATATATATACATATATATATATATATACATATATACACACACATATGCATATATACATATATATGTAAATATATATCTATACATACATATACATATATACATATACATACATACACACACACACACACACACATATATATATATATATATATATATATATATATATATATATATATATATATATATATATATATATTTATATATATATATGTGTGTGTGTGTGTGTGTATATCTATTATCCACATATACATATATATGTATATGTATATATATGTGTGTATATATATAGATACATAAATAAATTTATCTATACATACATACACACACACACACACATATATATATATGTATATATATGTATATATATATATATATATATATATATATATGTATATATATATATATATCTATGTATATGTATATATAAGATGTACATTTATATATATATATATATATATATATATATATATATATATATATATATATATATATATATATATATATATATATATATATATATATATATATATATATATATATATATATATATATATGTATAAGCTAAAATAAAGGTTAAAAATTATTTATTTACAAAATTTTCACAAATGTACACAAACATTAAAATTAGAGAACAAAAGTTTTAAAAATCATTACATTAAAAATGAAGGTAACAGAATATACAGTAAACTAAAATTGAAAACTATCTGTGAAAGGGTTACAGAACAAAAGATTAAGGACCGACCTAGAGGAGTGATTAGCTTTAAACTAAAACATAAACATAAATAGAAAGAACACAAGTCAGGATAAATATAGAGGAGAGGAGGACGTGTGAGTGTTTAACGACGGAACAAGTTGTTTGATGAAAAGTGATTCCAGAATAACAAGGTCTTGAGGGTTGCGTGGTATGGCTAAAATGTAGAAGTCTTTATTATCGATGTGTGTTTTGAAAATTTTTGAGTGATTTCTGATGTTGAAATGTTCTGGGTTTGAAATTTGCTACCTGTACGGAAGCTTACGCCACGATGAGAATCGATACGCACCTTAAGGAGTCTACTGGTGGATCCCATGGTCCTTGTTTGACATTCAGGCAAGTATATTTATAAATGATACCAGATGACATATAAGGTGATAAACCGATCTTTGGTTTTAAAGAGTGAACCAATGGTGAAATGGTTCTTAGGGATTAAAACGACATCAATGGCATAAAAATGATCCTGAATAATTTGAGTGAACTTTTTGTGGAGCTTGGGGTCATGAGTAAACGGAAAGCTTGCGTAAAATTTCATTTTTTGGACGGTTAAAACTGCTGGTTTTGTCATGAAATGTTTGTTGAGTAGTTTATGTAATTTCCTATACACCAGCTTTGCAGGGAAACAGTTATCATTAAAAAAGTCAATTAAAAAAGAAATTTCCTTATGGTAAATTATTCAAACAAGTAGAGGGCATGGCCATGGGTTCCCCTCTTGGCCCCACATTTGCTAATATCTTTATGTGCTTCCTGGAGGAGCGCATGCTTGATAATTGCCCATTAAGGTTCTACCCCCTTTTTTATTCCAGGTTTGTTGACGATACGTTCGGCCTCTTTAAAAGTGAATACGAAGCTGACCTCTTCGTCGAATATGCCAATACTATACACTCGAGCATAACGTTTACTATCGAGAAAGAGGCGAACGACCGTCTACCATTCCTGGACGTTCTAGTTTTTAGAGAACACGACAGTTTTAATACCACGGTTTTTAGGAAGAAGACTTTTTACTGGACTTGGTACCAACTTTTATAGCTCTTGCTTCGATAATTTTAAATCCAACTCTGTTTCTACCCTTCTCCACAGGGCACTCGTCCTGACGTCGAACTGGAGCCTTTTTCATAAGGGAAATTTCTTTTTAATTGACTTTTTAATGATAACTGTTTCCCTGCAAAGCTGGTGTATAGAAATTACATAAACTACTCAACAAACATTTCATGACAAAACCAGCAGTTTTAACCGTCCAAAAAATGAAATTTTACGCAAGCTTTCCGTTTACTCATGACCCCAAGCTCCACAAAAAGTTCACTCAAATTATTCAGGATCATTTTTATGCCATTGATGTCACTTTAATCCCTAAGAACCATTTCACCATTGGTTCACTCTTTAAAACCAAAGATCAGTTATCACCTTATATGTCATCTGGTATCATTTATAAATATACTTGCCCTGAATGTCAAACAGGGACCTATGTGGGATCCACCAGTAGACTCCCTTAAGGTGCGTATCGATTCTCATCGTGGCGTAAGCTTCCGTACAGGTAGCAGAATTTCAAACCCCAGAACATTCCAACATCAGAAATCACTCAAAAATTTGTAAAACACACATTGATAATAAAGACTTCTACATTTTAGGCCATACCACCAACCCTCAAGACCTTGTTATTCTGGAATCACTTTTCATCAAACAACTTATTCCGTCGTTAAACACTCACGCGTCCTCCTCTCCTCTATATTTATCCTGACTTGTGTTCTTTCTATTTATGTTTATGTTTAGTTTAAAGCTGTCACTCCTCTAGGTCGGTCCTTAATCTTTGTTCTGTAACCCTTTCACAGATAGTTTTCAATTTTAGTTTACTGTATATTCTGTTACCTTCATTTTAATGTAATGATTTTTAAAACTTTTGTTCTCTAATTTTAATGTTTGTGTAAATTTGTGAAAATTTTGTATGAATAATTTTTAGCCTTTATTTTTAGCTTTTATGATTTTATAAAGAATTTTATTATATATATATATATATATATATATATATATATATATATATATATACATATATGTGTGTGTATGTATGTATGTATATATATATATATATATATATATATATATATATATATATATATATATATATATATATATATATATATATATATATGATGAAGCAGATAAAGGGCAGGAATACGTAAGAGAGATGCGATGATGATAAATTTCGTTTTAATCCTATTGTTTTGTGACAACATCGCCACATCTTCAGGATTTTCTACAAAATAAAATATAATATGTTAACATAAAATAAGAGCTGATTATAAGATCCAATAGTTGAAAAAAGCTAAAATAATTTTAATGGTAAAATTACAACTCACAGACTTAAATTACATGCACACTTGGTTAAAACTGGGACTAGAGGTACAAAAAAAATTATATAAAAACGAAACGAACATTTAAATATCTCGGCAAAATTATATATAAATAAAAAGAACGCCAACACATACAATAAAAAGCAAAAATTATACACTCATAAAACTACAGCTGAAGACAGCTACACACAACCAACCTTTCAGCATGAAAGATAAAAACACACTAAAAGTAAACAACGTCAAGCGGTACAAAGACTGACTGAAAATTTAGGCTAAAAACAACGGGACAGCAGAGGAATGGTTGTTTAGAGTCGGAACTCGTAATTTGATATTTAACGTTTCCAAAATCAGCAGTTTGTTGAGTTCCTTCTAGGATCTTCTATAAAATTTTAAATAAACTTCTTAACAAAAAGTTTTCTGAACATCCTTTACATTTTAAGGTCCCTAAGCTACCTCTTTATGCCAGTTTCCCGTATCTACTAAATGACAATTTTCGGAGAGATTTTACTAAGATCGTACATAAACATTTTGGAGCCATAAATCTAAACCTTATAACTAAGAATCCTAAGACCATTGTCTCGCTCTTCAAGTTTAAGGATCGGCTCTGCCCTTTGATGACGTCGGGCGTCGTTTATGAATACACTTGTCCCAGATGTAATCTGGGAAAATATATTGGATCTACCCGGCGTCTTCTCAGGGTCAGGGCCGATTCTCTCGGGGCGTTAGTTATAGAACTGGTTGTAAGCTATCTAACCCGAAAACTTCTTATATAAGGAACCACATTATCAAATGTAAAAGTACCATCAAATATGATGATCTTAAAATTATTGGCCAAACAAAGGAACTCAACGAACTGCTGATTTTGGAAACGTTAAATATCAAATTACAAGTTCCGATTCTAAACAACCATTCCTCTGCTGTCCCGTTGTTTTTAGCCTAAATTTTCTGTCAGTCTTTGTACCGCTTGACGTTGTTTACTTTTAGTGTGTTTTTATCTTTGATGCTGAAAGGTTGGTTGTGTGTAGCTGTCTTCAGCTGTAGTTTTATGAGTGCATAATTTTGCTTTTATTGTATGTGTTGGCGTTCTTTTATTTATATATAATTTTGCCGAGATATTTAAATGTTCGTTTCTGTTTTTATATAATTTTTTTTGTACCTCTAGTCTCAGTTTTAATCAAGTGTGCATGTAATTTAAGTCTGTGAGTTGTAATTTTACCATTAAAATTGTTTAAGCTTTTTTCAACTATTGGATCTTATAATCAGCTCTTATTTTATGTTAACATATTATATTTTATATTGTAGAAAATCCCTGAAGATGTGGCGATGTTGTCACGAAACGTAGGGATTAAAACAAAATGCGTATCGCATCGTATTCCTGCCCTTTATCTGCTTCATCGTATGAATGAGCGCCTTGCGGGTCTGATCTGTGTTCTGTATATATATATATATATATATATATATATATATATATATATATATATATATATATATATATATATATATATATATACATATATATATACATATACATATACATATACATATACATATACATATACATATATACACACACACATATATATATACATATATATATATATATATATATATATATATATATATATATATATACACACACACACAGACACACTTATATGTAACAGTCACGGGGTCTCCTTTGAAGAAGTGATATGATGACCTTGCAGGGCACTTCTGCTATAGAGACGGTGGCACCAGTGGCGAGGAATTTCTGATGAATACATTTGGGATCTGACGAATGCATTTGTGCTGACTTTGGAATTGTGCAGTCGGATACAAGAGAACTATTTGATCATGATCTGAACACATGGAAACACCATGATAGGACATTGTACCGATTCACCGGAAATGTCCAACTCAGGTGGGGTAAGTGCATGTGTATGTGCGATCCCCCATGATATATGATGGGAGGGCATATGGACTCACGGGGAGGACTCTGGTTTCGATGGGTGTTGTGTGTGTTTGCCTTGTGTGTGTTTAAGGACCACCACCGTACAGAAAGGGTATAACGATGGAGCTGAGGTATATATACAAGGTAAAACACCCCAAGGCTCAAAAATACCCCTCTGCATCAGGAGGCAGGGTATTTTTTGTGAATAATATACCCTCTATTACACTTTGTCTCAAAATGGGCTTGGTAAGTTTATGTGATCATGTCATGAAATGAACTTTTACTCTGTATTAAATCACCACATTGTTACACTGATAGTGTAATGCACCAAAAAAGTTACTAAAAACATATTGGTTTTGAGTTATGGATAGTTTTGAAGCAAGAATTCCTACTACAAAATGCAGTACTTGGCAATTTATATTGTTGCCACGAGTCCCTTGATTACACAACCGCAGTTATAATATATACATCCATATATATAATATATACATCCATATATATATATATATATATATATATATATATATATATATATATATATATATATATATATATGTGTGTGTGTGTGTGTGTGTGTGTGTGTGTGTGTGTGTGTTACACAGACATACGCATATGGCAGTGTAATATGTTCGTTGTCCCGTAATTGCGCATGTTGCTGCGCGCCGCGACTCGGGAGCCCGGGAAATTTCAATGGTGTGATATGCAGTGTAGATAAGGTGTTGTGTGATGTAACGCTGATTTAATTGTGGTCTCTAAGCAGTAATTAATCCTTATAAGGAATATAATATCTACACTGGATCGTGAGAAATTACCAAGGTAAGAACACAACGATTTTTTCAATATTTTGTGTCCCCAACATGTTTCCATATTATCCATCTCTTTCTATAGAGTTATTAGTAGCTTATGTCAGTGAAATCTTCCAACCTGCCCAGTTAAGGCGCTATTATCCATCTCTTTCTATAGAGTTAATATTTCCGTTGAACTTTTGAATTTGACGTCAACTTTTAATGTTTTGACGACGACTTTTTAGTGTCGTCGTCACGAATTTTGAAAGCGATACCGATCGAATTCAACCCACCTCTACTCTACTCTACTCGACCGTCGACTTTATCGTTTGTTTACATCTGGGAGGGAGGGGGCGCGCATTTCAAGACATCAAGAGAAAGATGGAGGGCTTGGTACAGTGGACAAGGTCATCAGAGCAGTTTTTGGTAGAAGATTTGAGGGGGAGACGATGCTTATGGGACCGCAAGCATGATAGTTTTATGAAAAAAGGTCTCAAGATGAAGAATTATGAAGAAATCACCATGCGACTCGGGGAAAAGTTTCCGGAACTTGCTGACCTTCATACAGGTAAGTCTGCTACTATATCTGGAATATCAGATTGTCTTATAGCCTAGGTCTACTCTCGTTATGCTATCATGTGTGCATTATCAAATTACATAAACACAAATCTGTGATATTTTAGTGCTTCTCTAGCTTAATTTAGGCTAGTAGCTATACTACTAGGCAACAGAACCTGACTGGGTAGGCTACAGAACCTGACTCTGGCTAGGCTACAGAACCTGACCTGCTACAGAACCTGACTCTGGTTAGGCTACAGAACCTGACTCTGGTTGTGCTAAAGAACCTGACTCTGGCTAGGCTACAGAACCTGACTCTTTGTGTAAAGAAAGTTAGACTATTCTATTTTTCAGCGGCAATGAACCTAGACCTATATAGGCTGGTCTAGAAGTAGGCTATTCCTAGCCTAGGCATTTGAACTACTGCCGACTGTATACTAATTAGCCTAGAGAGCTTGGGTTATCCTAACCTAATTTTTCACACTTCACCTAAGATTTTAAACATGTAGGCAAGTCTGCAACCCATGCCCTGAAAGAGGACATCATGCTAACCTAGCATGAAACATTTAATATATCTAAATAATTTCTGTAAAGATATTTAGTTCATTAGTTAATAATTTTTATATCAAGCTAAATATATGTTTTTCCCCCTTCAGATCAAGTGCGGGCAAAATTTAGTAATTTGAAGGGATACTTTATCCATGAATATAAAAAAATTTAGGCTGCTCCAAGTGGTTCATGTGGTAAACCAAGCTCCAAGTGGGAATTGTTTGATTTGATGTCTTTTTTACATGATACAGTGGCTTCACAACCTACATATTCCAGTGACATTAATGAACAAGTAAGAGTATATACATATGTGTATTACATTATTTACATAGCAGTTTAATAATAGGTATAATTACTTGGCATTTAAGAATCAAATTTGCACAATAAACCTAGGCCCAGGTAAGCGAAAGTGTAAGGTTAGGTCAGTAAGGTCAATAGAAAAATCTAATATTTTTAGTTAAGTAAAGGGAATTATGCTTGCCCTTCCATAATCTTAAATTATCAGAATTACTAATGCATCATTACCTAAAACTGATCCATTATACAGCAGTTTATGTTATCAACATATTCATAGTAGAGTAATATTATATATATTTTTTTTATTTACAGGTAAATCCTATAGATAATCCTCTAGTTATTGAGGTTACTCAAAACACTTTTGATGAGTTTCAAATTGGAGAGTCAAGTACGGGTTCTTTAACTCAACCTGTGTCCCCCAGCTTTGACCTTTCTAATGGAAGTTCTGATCGGTCTGTTGCACCAGCAACTCCCGCAACTTCATCTGTACAGAACCAAAAAGCAAGTAACAGTAGTAAGAAGAGGAAGCTACAAAATTCATTTGAGGAAGAATGCTTGCAAACCCTCAAAGAATTGGGCAACACCAGTACGCCTAATGACCTAGGTTTCAGTGTGGGAAAAACAGTTGAGGTTTGGATAAGGTCCCTACTAGTAAATGGACAAAAGGTTGCAGCAGCTAGGATTTCCCAAGTCGTCCTGGAAACTGAGCGGGAATATGGCTTACCTGATGATAAAGTAGGTTAACAGTAGTTATCAATTTGGTGCTAAATTCTGTCAGTATTTAATCTCTGGTGCTAATTTGAATTTCAAATACATGATCTGTAAGATCTCAGGCTTTCTAGTCTAATCAAGTTCCTGTAGCTGTAAACATTTTGTATACAATAAAGTTCAGTCTAATCAAGATTGATGTCATGCAGCTTTAAACATTTTCTATGTAATAAAGTTGATTAAAGCAATTTCAGGGTTTGTTTCTCCAGGTATCGCAGGGTACATATTTAAATTCCACATCGCTCTTCATAACTTTCTTATAAGTACTGAGGAGTAAATAATAGCAATTGAACAAATAATGAATTTTATTTTAAGATTACTGTATATACAAATGCAAATATTCAAAGGCATATGGGAGAAAATGTCCACTAGTGCATATAGGCTCGTTCATCTTGGAGTGGTACTGCCCCTTCATTATTAAAGTAATAATCCATTAATGTGTTCCTTACATTTTGGGCATCACTGGTACTACGTCCGCCATGTCCAGGACTACTATCCAAACCACTGTTTGATAAACCTCTCTTATTTCAGGGGTGCATACAAATTCTTAGATTGTGCACGGATAAAATTATGTAAAACCACTATAGCAAACAAAATGTCCTTTACATTGTTTGGACAAGTTTGGATAGGTTTTGATAACACCTTAAATACTACTGAATGATACCAAAGGCATTTTCTGATGTGCGCCTTGCTCTTGACAACCTATAATTGAATATAGTTTTTACTTTGTTTAATTCCCTTCCTGGGAAAGGTTTCATCAAATAGGGCTTAATTGGGAATGCCTCATCACCAACAATGACATATGGGCTTTGCTTATCAGTGAAAAGGTAAGCAACATGATGATGGGATATTTAAAACTTCACTATCTATTGCTTCCTTTAGGCTACACCTATCCCAAACCCCACCATCGCTGGCTCTTCCATTAGCACCTATATTTACATACAGGAACTTATAAGATGCATCAACTAATGCCATCATGATCATACTAAAATGACCTTTATAATCATGAAAACCTGAACCAGAATGTGGGGGCTTTGCATTTAGCACCCTTTTCCCATCTAGTGCCCCTATGCAATTTGGAAAATTCCATTGCTGGAAATAATGCAGAGCAATTTCATTCCATTCCTCAGGAGTTGATGGAAGTTTTAAATATTCTGTTTTCATTATGTTGTATATGGCTCTGCATGTCTCTGGTATGAGGGATGAAACCAGATTATGGCTAATCCGAAATTGATACCCAAGGGAAACTTGTGATTCTCCTGAAATGAGAGAAAAATTCCCTTAGCAATAGTATAAATATATATTCCTAATGTACATACTGTAAACCTTGCATTTTTGCCTTGACATATTGTACTACAGCTTATCTGGAATTATCAGTTAATTAATAACCATACTGTCATCAACTATAAAGTTTAAAATATAATAGTGCAACCACAAAATTTACTTTTTTTTATTATAAATTGTGTAAACATGCAATTATTTTTATATTATGTTACCCAATTAATAGACAGCATAGGTAGGTTAGGTTAGGTGGTTGTTTTGAGATTGGTAATACTTTACTAACCTAGCCTAGGCTACTTTGATGCCTGCCATTAGGTTATAGTCTAGTCTGGGTAGCCGTATGTACACTTGGCAAGAAAAGTATACAGTTTTTTAATCTTCGGAATGCTAAATAATGGACATTGGCAACTTTATGAAAAGACTCAATGCTTGTTTTTTGCTTGACCTCCCATAACTTTCAATCATATTCTACGGTTCTGAAATTTAAATGCAGTTAAGTTTAAGTATTCGTTCAAGTTGTAACAGTTCTGACCAAATAAACATTTCTCCACAAAACCCTACAATAACCTATTGAATTTATGACACCACAGTGAACGGAATGCTTGCATAATCAAACGCGATCTTCCATAATGAAATCAAGAGTTAAATTTGACCAATGTCCAACGAAAAACTTGGGGAACAATAAAGGAACGAATGCAATGTTATGGAGAGAGAGAGAGTTGCTGTTGTTAACCCTAGGCCTATATGTAGAGCTACTCATTTCATTATTTATTTTTCTTTTAGAGATTGAGCGATACTATTTGAAGTATGTTTTAGCAATGGAGAGAAGAGTGAGAGAGTTGCTGTTGTGTAAGCCTAGGCCTACATGTAGAGCTACTCATTTCATTTTTTTTTTTTAGAGATTGAGCGATACTATATTTGTACAGTAACCTGGAGAGAGAGAGAGACTATGGCAACGTTAAGAATCATCCAGTTACTTGCATTTTCCCGCCGAAGTTATCCGGTAGCCATAGAACCCTCTTGCAGATTTAAATAGATTGTGTCAACCTGCCCTAGCTGTCACAACATTTACTGCCATCAATTCCAGCTGACATTTAACACCGTGATATACAAATATGAATGTGTAAAAATTAAAAAATTATCATTACCTCGTATGATGATGCAATAATAAGCCTGTTCATAACGGAAAACGAGTAAATATTGCCGTTCTGATAAACAGTACTACACCGAGATATCCATATACTATCTTTTAGATCTCTCTGAACGAAGTCATCTGAGAAATTCTGATTACTTCGGACATTATATGATATAATTTGCATTGTATTTTCATATTCTAGAGTAAATTTACCGAGATTATGTGTTTTCTGTAAGAAAAAATAAAATTCGATAATGAAAACTGTATCCTCACTTTCCTTGCCGAGTGTACAATTCTATCGAATACCTTAATCTTAATATTGGCCTTGGCTAACCTAGACAAATATCATATATATATATATATATATATATATATATATATATATATATATATATATATATATATATATATATATATATATATATATATATATATATGTTTTTTTAATTTGTCCTTTCCTCCCCTGAAAATCCAAAAAATGTACACCAGCCTAGACTAAGCTTACTTTTTTTTCAAGAATCTATCAAACATGAATAGCAACCCATAAACGAACAGTGTACAGATACAAAATGATCAGCATCTTTCATGCATAACCTAATTAATACACCAAGCCTAGGATATATTAGCCTAGTCTAGGCATAAACAATTCCAAGTAACATAGCCTACCTGTTGCTAAATAACGAAGAGTGAGGGTCAATCGCTGTGCAGCAGACACAGCTTTCCTCATTTTAGTATCAGCTTTTTCAATGTAAGGTGTCACCAGGTTTAACAGATGAGTGAACTGTTCTTTCGTCAATCTAATCCAGTTCTTCATGGCGGACGGCGTCGACCCTGACGAAGACGTGGGTGGCGGATGACAGTTCTGGCGGTGTGAAGGTGGCGACCTCTCGGTGTGTTCGCGCTTGCAAGGGGCGAACTTGCCGCCACGTCGCGGAGTCTCTGCAGTGATGGGATGTGGCGATCTTCTGTCACAAGTTCGCCCGGGACCACAAGGGGCTCACCGTAGGTTTTTTCGGCTGCGGATGGGGTGCTGTCGGCTCTGGGGGTGGTTCTCAAACCGAGGAGGACCCACGGCAGCTGATGTTTCCAGTCCTCGGCGGTGCAGCGGGCCATGAGGGACGCCTTCAGGGATCTGTGGAACCGCTCGACCAGGCCGTTGGCTGCCGGGTTGTATGCCGTGGTGGTGAGGTGCGTGGTTCCCAGCAGCTGAGCCAGGGCGGACCACAATTCGGACAGGAAGGCCCCTGTCGGTTGTGATGTGGTCCGGGACGCCAAAGCGGCTAACCCAACTGGAAAGCAGGGCCTCGGCACACGCGCTGGCGGTGGCTTCTTGCATAGGTGTGGCTTCGGGCCACCTTGTCAAGCGGTCTACCACCGTCAGGAGGTATCTGGACCCGCCTGACGGGGGAAGGGGCCCGATGACGTCGACATGAATGTGGCCGAAGCGGCGCTCTGGCTGCAGGAACTCGCCTACCCCGTACTGCGTGTGACGACCCACCTTGCTGGTTTGGCACTGCAGGCACTGTTTCGCCCAGGACGTGGCGTCCTTCTGCACCCCGTGCCAAACGAACTTTTTTGAGAGCAGCTTGGCCGTGGTTCTGCCAGAGGGATGTGAGAGGCCGTGAATTATGTCGAATACCTGTCAGCGGCGTGAGGCTGGAACCAAGGGGCGGGGCTGACCCATACTGATGTCGCAGAGGATACTTGGGCCTCTGGGGGTGAGGGTCATGTCCCACCACTTAGGGGACGTGATGGCGGTGCGGTAGGCCGGGGTTTCTGGGTCAGCGGCCTCTTCTCTGGCGAGGTCTTGGTAGTTTACTCCGAGCTGCACTGCGTTCAACTCGACTCTGGAGAGGGCGTCTGCTACAGGATTTTTCCTGCCGGGGAGGTACCTGATGGAGCAGGTGAATTCGGCTATGGCTGAGAGGTGGCGGTGCTGCCTGGAAGACCATGCGTCCCCTTGCTTGGTGAAGGCGTGAACCAATGGCTGGTGGTCCGTGAAGATTGTCCCTCCAGGAGGAACTTGAAGTGCCTGACTGTGCAGTACATCGCGTAGAGTTCCCTGTCGAAGGTGCTGTAGCGGGTCTCTGCGGGATTGAATTTCTTGCTGAAGAAGGCGATGGGCTGGGCGGCGCCGTTGATGACCTGCTCTAGGACAGCACCACATGCGATGTTACTGGCATCCGTTGTTAGCTGGAGAGGGGCCTTGGGATCCTGGTGTGCCAAGGCGGTTGCCTCGGCGAGGGCGGCCTTCGTCAGGGAGAAGGCCTGCTGCTGGCTGGGTCCCCAAGACAGGGACTTTGGTTGGCCTTTGAGAACTTCCGTCAGGGGGGCCGTGGTGTTTGCGGTCCCGGGGATGAACCGCCTGTAGAAGTTCACCATCCCGAGGAACTCCTGGACGGCCTTGATGGAGGTGGGGGTTGTGAACCTGTTTACGGCTGCTACTTTTGATGTGAGTGGGCGGACGCCTGCTGGGGATACCTCTTGGCCCAGGGAATCGGCTTTCTGGACGCCGAAGGTGCACTTGTCAAAACGGACGACAAGGCCATTCTCTTGGAGGCGCCGCATGACTGCCCGGATGTGCTTTTGGTGTTCACTGTGAGACCTGGAAAATATGAGGATGTCATCAACGTAGCAGACGCAGAACTTCAGGTCCCCGAGGATGTTGTCCATGAGCTGCTGGAAGGTCGCCCCGGCATTCCTCAATCCAAAGATGGAGAAGGTGAACACGTAGGACCTGAACGGCGTGATGATGGCGGTCTTTGGTATATCCTCTGGTGCGACAGGTACCTGAAAGTATGATTTAAGAAGGTCCAATTTAGTGAATACCCTGGCTTTGTGAAAGGAGGCCGTGAGGTCCTGCATGTTGGGCAAGGGGTAGTGGTCGGGCTCTGTTGCAACGTTGAGACATCTGTAGTCGCCGCAAGGTCTCCAGGAGCCATCCGGTTTCTGCACCATGTGGAGGGGGGAGGCCCACGGGCTGGAGGCCTTTCTGCAGATTCCCATCCGCTCCATCTCTGTGAATGCCTTCTTCGCCTCCTGAAGGCGCTGTGGGGGAAGCCTTCGGAACTTCGCATGTGTCAGGGGGCCTCTAGTTGTTATGTGGTGGTATATGCCATGTTTGGCTGGGGCCCCGGGGACTTGTCGAAGTTCAGGCTTGAACACTTCGGGGAACTCCGTCAGCAGGTGTGCGTACTGGTGGGGGGCGATGGAGCTGACGGTGGGCGCCTTGGGTCCCGATGTTAATGGGAGAGACCGGCAGGAGTCAGTATCGAGGAGGCGCTTACGCCCCACGTCGACTAGCAGGCCGAAGTGCGCCAGGAAGTCAGCCCCCAGGAGTGGGGTTCCTACGTCCGCGACGATGAAGTCCCAGGAGTAATTCTGGCCAAGGATGGAAATCGACAGGGGCTTGGTGCCGTAGGAGAGGATGGGGGATCCGTTGGCGGCCGTCAGGAAAGCGGCCGGGTCTGGTTTCTGGTTGCGGTCCTCCTGGATGCCAGGAAGATCGATCTAAAGGCCCCTGTGTCGACCAGCATCATCCTGCCGGAGATGGTGTTGCGGACATAGAAACCTACTGTTTCTGGGCCCTGGGTTTTTCAAGTTGCCATGGCGGTTTGTCCTGCTGGCGCAGCCACCCCCGTTTTTTGAACGGGCAAACGAGCAGGGCGGCGGCAGGCAGTTTTCGAGCGTCTTTGCGAACCACTTGTGGTAGCGACAGAGGCCCGGGAACTCCATTTGTTGTGGGGCGGTGGCTGCCTCCTGGCGATGGCGTTGACGCCCTGCTCCGTTTCTTCTTCCGGCTGGACGGAGCTGACCGACTGTGTGGGCGCTTTTAGCCACTGTGTGGCCTTCACGCAGTCCGTGAAGTGCTGCACCGTTTCTATGAGGTCGTCGTGAGGCATGGTGTAGGGGTGAGGACCTCTGGGAGGAGCTGGCGAAGGTAAATGTCCCGCAACAGGTTTATTTCCTACCGCTTTTTCGTGCCGTCGAAATCTGGTAGTGAAAGAAGGTCCTCGACCATGCTCCATCGCCTCTTGCGTTGAGGTCATGCCGTGGGTTGACGAAAGGTCGATAGCACGGGCGGCCAGCCGATATATAGGTAGAAACATGTTTCGAGGAGGATCTTCTTCGCGACGTTGTATGTGAGGGGGTGTGTGTCGGGCACCCACGAGACGAGTTTTCTGTATACCTCCTCCGGGAGGGCATTAAGGACTGTGTCGGACTGCAGGATTTCGTCCGTCAGGTGCGCCACCCTGAAGTGACTCTTGACCCTACGCAGCCACATCGTTGGGTTCCCTGTATAAAAGGTGGCAACTTTATGGTCAGGGCGGCCCGTTATGTGTTGCCGGGCCATGGAGTGTTCGGGGTGCTGGCATGGGTGTGGAGGTGCGGGAGGGCCTCGGTGCGGGGGCAGGTGAGATGGGAGGAAGGTAGACCTCCGAGTCCGCGAGGTCCACGGTTAACTGCACGAAGGAGGGGATGCCCGCGTCCATGCTCGCTCTTTGCCCTCTTACTGGAGTAGGGATGGCAGCTACGCTCAAATACTTTAAACATCACCGTCTTTGTTGCGCCAAGAGCGTTGGAGAGTTCCTGGAGCCAAGACTGAGTCGCCATGTCGGTCCGCTAATGGCTCCGGGATACTCCGAGGGGTCACCACTGTAAGAGGTGCAAAAGAAACGAGCAGGCAAAATTTACTGCTGGTTTATTACAGATTTAGGCAGGTTATATAGCGGCCGACTGGCGCCGAACCACGAAAGACAATGACATTGAGCGTGACCTAAGGTCAAAAACTATTAACAATAATATACGGTGAATAAGTACAATTTACAATACAAAAACATACAGAGCTCCAATATGGATACAGTCTTGATGCCTGCGAATAAAGAAACATACGATACATAATTTATGACAGTTGGACAAATACATATAGAGTTGAAATGGTAGAAAATGTGTGACCTGGCACGTTAGGCGTGACGAATTGAGTACAAAGAAAGTGGGAAGTCACCAAAGAAAACTTGCTCAGTGGAGACTTGATTAATGACGCCTTCGAAGTACAGTACTCCGCTGACGTCGATGTGGTGACTTTACAACTGTATCAATAATAGCAACAAAGGCGTCTTCAGGATAAATTATGAATATTGTTTTAATACAATACGTAGTCAATAGTTGACTCGCATTGTCTGCATATATATGTACACGATGTGTTATTGATTATTAATTTTCGGTAATTTTTAGCATTTTGTATTTCATGTATATAAGTTTACTGAGACCAACACAACATAATACTACATAAATAATCACAAGTAATTATTCTTAGTAAAGTATTTGTCACATAAACTGCAGTTTATAGTTAGTATTTACAATTTATTATTTTGTCCTTGCTTTATACATATATATATATATATATATATATATATATATATATATATATATATATATATATATGTATATATATATATATATATATATATATATATATATATAATGTATATATATATATATAATATATATATATATATATATATATATATATATACTATATATATATATATATATATATATATATATATATATATATATATATATATATATATATATATATATATATATATATATATATATATATATATGTATATATATATATATATATATAATATATATATATATATATATATATATATATATATATATATATATATATATATATATATATATATATATATATATATATATATATATATATATATAATATAATACAGTTTCCGTGGTTTTAGTTTGAAATATGCTCTGTGAGACAGGTAGCAACAATTTAAGGAAATTTAGCCTTGTGATTCTGACTTCATAATCTAAATAAAACGTAAAAAAGAGGAAAACAAAGGAGAATTTCATATGAGCATAGGGCTCAACTTATGTTACTGAGGGAAATATTCATATAAAACACGTTCACATTTAAAGGAGTGTATTTACATAAATGGCATTAGTACGGGAAAGAGGAACTCAAGTAGATTGAATGAAACTGGGGAATTCCAGCCACAGTCCGAGAAGCTTCCACGAAGGGTCCCTCTGAAATGAGAGATATATGCACATTATACGCCAGTAATGAAATGGACAAAGGAATAATGAATTCGAGGCTGCACTGAGGGTGCCAAAGGAGTAATAAAGACTTAATACTGCCGATGCAAGAGGCGCACGGACATTAGACAAGGGTGATTTCTGGCTTTCTCTTTAAGAAAATATTACGAGACAAAAGCGTGACTGAAATGGGGCTCTTCCAGGGCACTTTACCTTAGCAGATTTTCGAGGGCGCGTAGAAGGCAGTCCGTGGATGACTTGCGATTTCCGAAAATATGCGAGTTTCTTCCACGTGGTGAGATGCAAGGGCTTCCGTAAAGGGGCAATGCGATGGGGACTCCTTCCCAACTCCAAGCAATGGCGTGTGGGCTCGAAATTGGCAGGCCAGCGGTGGAGAGAACACTATGGATATATATAAGGGCACGAGGAAAAATATACTTTATAAGGGCCACGTGGTTAGGATGCAAAAATCGATATATATAGGTGTTGGGGACGTATATCATTCCATATCTTCCAGCCCGCGTGTTATGTCGAGACCTCGTGGGCTTTGCTTTTATCCTCCTATGGGGCAGAAGGGTGCGCCCAACACAGATGTTTTGACTCATTGCACCTGCTGCCCGCAGGGGAGGTTTTGGCCTGTAGGAGACACCCAAGCCAGATTACTTTTGCCTCTTTAGGAAAGATCTTTATAAAAAATGGGAGCGCTTTAATCTTTTAAACCCTTGTTTTTAAGTCGATAGACAGATGGTCTATCGATCGGCCGGAAAAAAGTTTAAATGAAACACAACAGAACAACCAACAAACACAAAGGAGGGGGAGGCAGTTTGCTAGCGAATTCTTGCTAATCATAATAATATATATATATATATATATATATATATATATATATATATATATATATATATATATATATATATATATATATATATATATATATATATATATATAATATAATATATGTATATATATATATATATATATATATATATATATATATATATATATATATATATATATATATATATATATATATATATATATATTTATATGTTTCCTAGTGCAGGTGGATCTTATGACTCCACAATTATTACTTTACTCAAAATGGCCTTGTAAGATACCCAGGACATATAAAACACAAACAAAAAAAAAGTACACGGGAGCGGAGGGCTCTTCACTAGGGAAGTGCGTGAAACACGTGGATATAAAAATAGTTATATTTGATAGCACACAAGGTCAAAGGGAAAATTAACTGAAAACACGGTAAATTACTGCCGTAGAAGTCCTCCAAAGGGGGAGCTTAAATGCCAGGAACACGGACCAAGGATAATTCTGCTACATGCGTCTTCCTGAAACGATATTAGGACCCCGTTACACATCTAATGCTGGAATTTGGGATTGAATTACTCGGGGGTGCACTGAAGGCGCCAAAGGACTCCCGAGGCGTTACTTGTGACTCAGAGGAAAGGAGCTGTGAACACGTGGGCCTGGCTTGAACCAAGGAATATCAGGGAACACAAAGTTATAGGCCCAGAAATTAATAAATGCAAAAGGGCTAAGCAATCGTGACTAAATTAACTCGTTTTGGGTACATTACCACATTTGTAGGGGCGTAGGGATGACGATGTCTTCTGCCGAGAACCATGTGTGGGAGCGTGGACAAAATTTGATCACCAAGGTACTGCTTCCAGTCGTAGATTGGGGCGGAAAAGGCGCCCTTGGGATGATGAAAAGGCCGCCGACAATGTCAGCTCACGTTTGGGAGATATGCAATCCCCTGCAGTCTTCTAAGGCCACGTGGAATGGAACACGGGGCACACAGGGCGATGGGATCCACGTGGCGGCGAGCTGAAGAGGAGGGCAGGGGCAGGGCCTGCAGAGGCGTGACTGCTTTCGGCTTAAACTAGCGACCAGCGTGAGAGAGAGCTGTCCTGGCCCTGACCTTTTATTGCTTCTGGACAGGGGTAGGGGCGATGTCCTGACCCAGGTCGCCGGCTGTCTATATCATAGAAAACGATTTTCTTTCCCTGTACCAAAGAAAACAGTACAAAGCCAGATTACTGTCCCCAAACTATTATATCTGAGCCCTTATACCCCGGACTTTCACTGGTTCAAACCAACCCAAAGCAGGAAAGGAGAATAGTTTCATAGCGTATTTTGGCGCTACTCTTTTACAATATATATATATATATATATATATATATATATATATATATATATATATATATATATATATATATAATATATATATATATATATATATATATATATATATATATATATATATATATATATATATATATATATATATAATATATATATATATATATATATATATATATATATATATATATATATATATATATATATATATATATATATATATATATATATATATATATATATATATATATATATATATATATATATATATATATATATATATATATATATATATATATATATATATATATATATATATATATATATATATATATATATATATATATATATATATATAATATATATATATATATATATATATATATATATATATATATATATATATATATATATATATATATATATATATATATATATATATATATATATATATATATATATATATATATATATATATATATATATATATATATATATATGTATATATATATATATGTATATATATATATGTATATATATATATATATGTATATATATATATATATGTATATATATATATGTATATATATATATATATATATATATATATATATATATATATATATTATATATATATATATATGTAAAACACTTGATTTTGTGGGTACCTATTCCATTTACACACTTTTTTTTTATGTGCATTACACTATAAGGTTGACAACTGTTGAACAGTGGACGATAGGGCAAAGTACGAAATGGTTCAGTCATGTCTGCTACTGACCCCTCCTTTCCTCATTTCCCACAACCACCTTCCTCACCACATCAGCCTTCCTCACCTTGCTATACTTCACCATTACTAAGCATGTCTTCACCACTGCCCAGCCCTTCGTGTCGCGATCATGTGTTCCAGCTTCTCCCCATTCCTCTGTCACCCATCCTTCCTTCATCCCCTTATCATCCTCCCTTATCACCACTACCTGGCCCATCACATTCATCCCCTCACCACTCACCCTCATCACCACTACCTGGCCCTTCTCATTTCTCATCCCTTGCTCACTCACAGTCACCATCTCCCGGGTCCCCATGGCTTGCATCACAATCGTCACTCATCACTAAACATCTCCCTCACCACCAGCCACTGCATCACCCACAGCAGAGTCAGCGCTTATTCTTTATGAAGTTGAGGAAGAAGAATAACACTCTCCACCCAGCTCGGATGAGGAGTAATGTGAGTATAGGTTCTTTAAGTTATTTAGTCTAAAGAAAACTGTTCCGTGGCGGAGGAGGGAGGGAGAGGTGAAGAAGGGGGTTAAGAGTTTTTACATATAATAATAATAACGTACATGTTATAGAATTGCCTCCGCCGTGGCACAATGCATCACCATACTGCCTTTGTTTTCTATTTAGTTCTACACCTTCTTATGCCTCTAGCAGTTTTTGCAGAAACTTATTATTAGGGGAGGTAGTACTCCACTGCGATCACAACAGATGTACCCCACAGCCTACAAAAGGTTGGGGACCACTGCATGCAGTACATAATAGATTTTAAGCAGTAATTATTAAATTTTGGTTGAATTTACATGGAGTGACCCTATACAGTATATATATATATATATATATATATATATATATAGAGGTATATGTATCTTTATTCATTTATATATGATGGTAGAGGTGCTATTAATTTTATAATTAGCTTTTTGATATTAATATTAGGATCTATTACAGAAGTAATGGTGTCGACCTGGGGCATTGCTGAGGTTTCTGCTTGGCTTACAAGAATAGGATTACAAAAATATGTTCAAGCTTTTGTGGGTAAGTCCTTCGCGTGAACAAATAAGAAATATTTACTTTTCAGAAAACAGATTTGCTTTTTTCCTCTATATTAAACTATTGAAGTACTTGCCTAATATACTTATTGACTTAAAACCAAAACGAGCGCATCTTAAAGTTCTGCCTCCGACCATATGTCACATGATGCAAAGGTTAAGGTCAAGATCACAGAAAAACAAAAAACAAAAATTTTTTTCACGATAATTCCCGGTAGAATCATCGTATAGGCGTCAAACCGAAACCAAAATGTGTCTTTCAATTCTGCATCTGACCTGCTTGGCGGAGGTCTGAGCTCTGAGTGCTTTTTTTCTTGTATTTGTCACAATTTTTGCGTTATTTTTCAATCTGTTTTAAATGATGTAGTCATTGATCAAACTCACCTCATACACAGTTTTTGTTTCTTTTTAAATTGATTAGTAATGTTACAGAACCGTAATTAACTTTTCTTTTTACAGATCTGTAGAACAACATAATGCCTAATGTCAAAGCCCATCCAATTCCTTGCCCATTTTGTAGTTTGCCAATTTACAGTTTTTGCGAATACACTACGCACTTACAGATATTTCATGAACATGAAAAAAAGTTCAAAATCAATTGTCTTGATCCTGATTGTTATAAAACCTTTACAAGAGTGACGCCATATAAACGGCATAATCAAAGAAATCATGCAATAAAAGAATTCTTTGACTTCCCATCAATTAGTTCTCCAAAACTTGCAGAATCAAACATAATAAACAATGCTGAGAAGCCACAGCATGAACATACTGAGGAAACCGATTCACCAGGAAGCAATTGTGGTGAAAGCCAAGAAGGTGTGAAGGAGGATTTTACAAAGCATTTTGCACACTACCTACTCAGTATAAAAGAGAGACACATGCTACCAGACAATTTGCAAAGGTCTCTAATTTCAGAGCTAGAGTTTTTACTGAATTTCACTGGTAATACATTTAAACAAATGATAAATCAATGTTTCTTAGAAGAACATGGATGTTACCCAAAGAATTCTCAAACATACAAAAAATTAATGGCTCAGGAAACAATGTTTGATGAGGAGATAAATGCGGTCAACAGTAAGTTCAAATTAAAGAACTATGTTATATCAAACTTTCCTTATGTTGCACCACGTGCATATTTATTATCTGTTCATGACAGAGACTCCACATATCATTATGTCCCTATAATTGATATGCTAAAAGCATTTCTTTCAAGGATTGATGTCCAGAAACAAGTGCAAAAAAATGAACATAGTAGTCATCACCCAAATGTTTTATATGACACTTGTGATGGTGAGTGCAGTAATAATACTGAACGCTCTTCAACAGCTGTTATTAAGCTTCACATGTACATAGATGAGTTTGAACTCTGCAATCCAATTGGTGCCAAGCGAGGGGACTACAAATTGACTGCAGTGTATTTTACGATTGGAAACTTGCCTAAAATCTACAGAAATAAAGATACCATATTTTTGTGCTTACTAGCTAGGCATAAGCATTTGAAATTGTATGATCGCACATACCAAGCATTGTTTGAGCCGTTGTTAACAGACTTGCATACTCTTGAAAATGGCATTGAGTATGAATCAGGCTCTAAAAAACTTAAACTTACAGCAGTATTGGAGGTTGTGCTGGGAGATAATTTATCTTCCCATTCTGTGGCTGGTTTTCAGACACATTTCAATTCGGGGTCCTTTTGTAGATTTTGTTCTATAAAATACTCTCAGTTCAGGGACACATTATGCATATCTAAACTTAGAGAAAGGAATAATGCTGCTTATGCCAATCAAATCAAGTTCATTGATGATGATGCAGCAGATGCAGCTATATATGGCATTAAGCATAGATGTGCATTCTCTCAATTAAGTTACTTCAAAGTTCCTGAAGCATTTCCTTCTGATATAATGCATGACTGTCTTGAAGGAATCATTCCCCTCACAGTTGAACTTGTTCTTAAACAACTTTATACTGAGAAGCTTGTTACAGTTAAAGATTTAAATGAATCCCTCCTTCACACCAGGTTACCTGTCAGTGATAAGCCTAATTCTTTTTCTGACAATTTTTTTAGTGGTGGTTGCAAGATTGTGGGTAAGGCTTCACAGAAGTTAGAGCTTTTTCTAATCCTGCCTCAGCTTGTTGATCTTACCTCTGTGGGCAGCTCTGCAGCATGGGATGTTTACATAACACTGAGGCAATGTATGGATTTTATATTCAGTCCAGTTATTGAGAAAGATTCTCTGCCATTTTTAGCCAGCTTAATTGAATCCTATCTTCTAAAATTCAAGAGCACATTTGGTCCTGGTAATTTAATACCTAAACATCATTTCATGATGCACTTTCCATCACAAATAGAGAAATTCGGACCCTTGAGAAATTTCTGGTGTATGAATTTTGAGGCTAAACATCAATATTTTAAAAAACTTATTGTAAATACTAGGAATTTTAAGAATGTCACTCAAACACTGACTGAAAGACATCAAATGAAAGTTGCTCATGCACTTGCATCTACATGTTTTTTGCATGAGGGAAAGGAACCACAATCTGCAGTAAAATATATTGATGTAAACAGCTTACCACAATCTCTAAAAGTTGCCCTTCAAGATAAGATTGGTAAACCATTACCTGACACAGTTAAAGTTGTAAATTGTCTGAAAGTTGATGGCATAGTTCATAACATTAATTCAAATGCTTGCTATATTTTAGATTGCATTGATGAAATTCCATGTTTTGCACAAGTCAAACACATAGTATTATTGGAAGATGAGTGGTATTTTTGTCTAAAATTGTTTTTACCTCAGAAGTATAATGAGATTGCTCATGCATATGAAGTTGAACCTCAGTCAGTTTGGATTATTGTTCTCCCTGATTCTTTACTTGACAGTCACAAACATAGAATTTACAAGAAAAATCAGGTAACATATGCTTATTCTATATTCTTTGTCAACAAGTACCTCCAATACCTTAAGTAAGATTATGAAGCATTCGTTTTTCTCTCTTTGGAACTGAACAATTATTATATGTGCATGTTTTTTTTAACAATAATGTACAGTTTAAGCAATTCATAATGTGGATTTTTGTACCAAACTGTTTAAAAAGATTGTTATTATTTATATATCATTAGACAAGAAAATGGAAGGGCAAGACATTTTGGACATTAATGAGAAGATGATTGGTGAGCTGATTCCTCCAATAGGAAAACAGCTCCTTTACTTAAGGGAGCAGGCTATTTTGAAGGGCTCATCTCCCTCAAAGCTGGATATCAAACCTGGAGCTGAAACGCAGTCACCTCCGACAGGAAACTCATCAGAAATAACTTCTACCCCAACAAGCAGTACGTCAGGGATAACCTCTATGCCGAGTAGTAAGTCAGGACAACAATCACCAACTTCCCAAATAGACGCGTCGTTCACTGATGATGAGGAAATGTCTCAGCCACATAACCCAACCAAAAATTATGAAAACCCTGGTGAACTTTGGAATGATTTACAGAATTACAAGTGAGTTGCTGCTCTTTATAACACATTATTTCTGGGCCCCTGCACGCTTTTTTGAATGTATTCATTACCAGAGTGGCCTTCTCTTGATGCTCACCTCATATAATTTTTGACATTTCAGACTGCCTCTATTTTCACCATGCATAAAGACCATCTTACAAACAAGGAAAAGTCCACAGGATTACCTGCCTGGGACTTCAAACAGAAGGGCAGTCATCAGGGCCCTTACAGATGATCTAGTAAAGAAGCATATTGTGTAAGTACATCATTCTTTATCTATTTCATTGCTTTTATACCTTAAATGCCCCTGGTATATTATGTTATCCCTTGCTCATATATTGTCTGCAACAATATTAATTAAATTTCAGTATATTGTTAAACATTATAGTTTTGTAATCTCTCAGCTTATAAATGCAAAATAATATAAAGCATCTATATACTACACAGCCAGCAATATTGTGCAGGGCAATATTTGATTTTCTGTGACTTGTTTCCTGTTCATAATATAATAGTATCGGGTTTCTATTCAGGACACTGTCAAAGCAAGGATACACCAACCTCTTGAATGCCCTGTTCAGTGAATATCCACACATTGGAGACCCTGTGAGAATTTGTACACTGTTATTAATGTTCACTATGTGATGTCCATCTCACCTGTGTTTGTTGTCCATTTTTATTTACTTGATCAAAGTAAATAGCTTTCTAGATTTAGCGTATGGAAGTATAATGTTAATGTGTGCCAATATATTTTAACTTTTTGTTATTAACTATTCTGTAATACATGTTTTGTTTGCTTGTGGGAAAAATAAGTAATTCATAACACTCAACACACTTCATTATACCCCTTATGAGATGTTTGATCACTGGAAGTACTGTATCTATCTGAATTTTTTCACAAATCTCTACATGTTACTAACTGTGCAATGTTTAGGCATGGTAAACTTATCTCGATTTATTGTTTCATATTCAGTTTTATACATAAAGGTCAATAATCAGTATGTAATTATTACAATACAGCCATCTGGCATTTCACCTGTTGAATCAAGGAATTATACAACTCTTTATTCTCTCACATGGTTTATATTTCTAATGTAAGTTTATCTTTTAAGATATAGTGTATCATATGTGCACTGTACTAAACTACAGCATATGTATTCTAAGAGCATTTTGTTTTGTGTTATTCAACAGAAGTGTTGGAGGATGTCCCTTCGTACCAAGAAGAAAAATATTCGAATGCCATTAGAATTGAATGATGTGCAAATTCTAAAAAAAAAATTTGGTTGCCTAGGGACAGGAGGTCGTAAGAGGGTTGCAGAAACAGTGGATGAAGAAAGGGAGGCCTGTAAAAAAAGACAGAAACTTAAGGTACTGTTTTTTTTATTTCTATTCCTGCCTGCTTATTTATGATTAAGGTTATATTCGGTTTGGTTGGGGATAGTTCAGAGGGGGGAGGGGAATTTTAGAAGAACATTAGAAGAGAGAAGAAAAAAAGATAGAAAATGGAAGAAGTTGAAAATTAACAGAATGGGGCTAACCTGTTCGCTCTTGTCAGTTTATAATTTGTTTGGTGTAACGGGACAAGGGCTCATTCATTCTGTCTTACTTTCATATGTCTTGTTGCTTCCATACTCCAGGCACACTCATTTGAAGTTCTGGTTGCTAACATTATGGTTAGTTATTCACGATAATGATACTTCATATAACCACTCTTTAAACTTTTTAATTTATTTTCCAGATTGATTTAGAAGGACCTGGGGATGATGAAGTGACTACACTCATCCACATAGATATTTTAAAGGCTAAATATAAAAAAGGATCACCTGATCTTGCTATGATTGCAAGAAAAATGGAGAGGACATTTGCTTTCAGATGGAAGAAGATCAACGATCCAAATTTGTCTGTGGAAGACATCCTCTTAGATTTTCCAGTTGTAAGGGAAAGAAATTTTGTAAGTTTCATTGTCATTATCATCTTATTTCTGATGTTTTTTTTGAGGGGGGGGATGTGAAAGATTGTGATTTATCATGAGTTTGTTATATTACATTTATTACTGATAATATCATACTTCACATTAAATAACAACCCTTTTTTTCATAGACAAAACATTGTTGTGGTAGAAGGAATAGAAATTGTCATTAATACTATTAAACAAATATTTTTAGAAAAAAGCTAGATTGCATAATTTGTGACGCTTTATTATTTCAGCTTGCAGGGGAAGCTGAACGTCATGGTATTTTCAAGCCTCTTTGGAGTACTACCTAAAGTTACAGTCATCATTGGTCGAGTTGATGAAGTATGCCAAGTTGCGTTCCAAAAACTACAAAAGACACTACTCAGAGTATCAAGAAGGCATGGATAGCACTTTGGATGAAGATCAGAGAACTGGTAAATATCATGAAAAATATTTTGTCAATTTAAAAATAGCTCACGCTAACGTAAACTTACCCCATCAAGTCAGAGATGTGATTCACAAAGGTGTCAGCCACTGTTCCGTTACCGCTCTTGACCAGTCTCTTACTGCTAAGCACCACACACAACAAGGGCAGGGACTGGCTGGACTGGGTGTCCAGCAGGTGTTTCCGGTCGACGTCGACTGCTAGACTGAAGTGGGTGAGGAAATCCGTCCCCAGGAGTGGAGTCCTGATGTCCACAATGATGAACTCCCAGCTGTACCCCCGGCCTAGGATGGAGATCGACAGGAGCTTGGTGCAATAGGAGAGGATGGGGGACCTGTTTGCGGCCATCAGGCAGGTAGTCGGGTCCGGCGGGCATCTTCAGTGCTCTCCTGAAGGTGGAAACACTGAACGCATGGTTCCAGTGTCGACCAACATCATCCTGCTGGAGATCGCCGCGGACTTACAGAACCCTAATGGTAAGGGGGCCCCTGGGTGTTTTTGTTGTTCCTGCCATGGCGGCCTGTGGGGTTGGCTGCTGCTGCCTCCATTTTTTGAAGGGAAGAAAGGGCAGGGGGCTTTGCACCTCTGGGCGGCTCTCCCGAATCTCCGGTGGAAGTAGCATAGCCCTGGCCCCTCCCTCTTCTGCTGGTGGGACAACCTTTTCTGCTCAATGGAGTTGACGGGCTCAGTGGTGGGGTCCTCTGGCAGGAGGCAGTTGGTGGAGTGTGCGGGCGTGGTCGCCTGCTTGACTGCCTTCGTGGAGTCCATCAGCTGCTGCGCCAGCCTGATTAGGTCCTCGACTGGCAGGGTGTACGCATCCGTGATCTCCCCACGGACCGCAGAAGGCCGCCGGAAGATCCCCCCGACAGACTAATTTCCTGCGCCCGCGCCACTGCTGTCGTCCGGGAGGAGGAGGTCCTGGAGGTATGCCACACTTCCAAGAGGTTTCCCTCCTGCCTCCTGCCAAGGGTTGAGGGTGAGGTCGAGGGCACGGGCAGCTCTCTCGGAGACCGGCAGGGAGCAGGTCTCAACGAGAGTGGATTTCAGTTCTTGGAAGGTGGCGGGGACCGACGTCGTCATCAACCAAGGGGCGATCTTCTTATATATCTCCTCCAGGAGGGCGTTAATGGCGATGTCTGCCTTCAACACCTCGTCAGTCAGGCCTGCTATTTTGAATTGCCCCTGACCCTGTAGAACCAAGAAGCTGCGTTCTCCCTGGTGAATGGCGGCAGCCTTATGTTAAGGGCCGTCTTTGGTTGGTCCGTCAGGGGGGGTCATCGCGTGGGGAGGCGGTACTGGTGTGGAGGTGCAAGCAGGAGGGGGTTGCGAGAGGGAGGTGTCTGTCTCCGAGAGGTTCGCGGTAATTTGTACATGGTTGGGAATGTCTGCGTCCATGCTTATTTCGCACTCTCCCTTGGAGTGTGTGGGAACACTCGCACCAATACACACTTGGAGAGCGTGCCGTGTGGGTCAGCTAATGATGCTGGCGACCTGCCGACGAGGGTCGGTTAATGCCTGAACGCTTTGTTAGAGCGCTGTAGTTAGTCCGTTAGGGGCATGGATTAGGTTCATTGGGCCAAGACTTAGTCGCCGTTTGGGTCCGTTAATGGCTTCCGGGAACCACTCCAGGGGTCACCACTGTGAGAGAGGTGCGAAATAATGAGCAGGAAGACAAGTACTGCTGGTTTATTGATGAAAACGAGCTGGTTATAAAGCAGGATGCTGACGTCTGCGTAGTTTGCAGAGACCGCAGGTACAAAGATTTACAGGTGACCTGAGGTCAAACTAATTTCTTACCAAAACAGGACAGGTTCATACAGAGAACATAGTGATCAACAATGTCTGACATATAACATAAATAACTCGTTACTTGTACATAAAACATGATTGTTATGAAAGACAACATATATACAGTTTACAATTATGATGATAAATATATATTCTGATCAACATTAGGTCGATGAGAAGGCACCGCAGAAAACGGTATGTTCTCTACAGAGAATGCGTTGAGCGGGGACTTTACAAGACTTTTTAGAATAGGGGAAATTTGCATGTTCCATCACAAAATTGCCATGGAACAATCAAAATTTATTATGAGGTGTCTTAGGTAGTCCATGGTGACACACTTAGGGAAGGAAAGTATTGTGTCAAAAGCTGCATCTGAGTTTGCAATGATAAACATTTTCTTCAAAATGCAGTACCTGAGAACTTATAAATATAATGCTTCTAAGACAAAAAAAAAAGAAGATGAAAAAATTATGGGATAATAAGATACGAAAGAGAGAGAGAGAGAGAGAGAGAGAGAGAATATCAGTTAGGTTTAGTACAGTATAACTCTAGGCTTATTGGCATATATTCACTGGTCATTTTTATTGAATATTCCCTACAAACACGTATATTGACCGTGCGCAGAGTGTCGAAGGACAAAATGTTGAAAGATAATAGTCGAAGGACAAAGTGTCGAAAGGACAAATTGTCGAAAAGACAAAGAGTCGAAGGGTCAAAATGTCGAAAGGACAAAGTTTAGAGTGGAAATGGTTCGAATGAACAACATGTAAAGAGTAAAGACAAACAGTCGAAGAGAGAGGGAAGTCATGTGTGACCGGCCTTTCAATGATCCAACTCACTAAAAAAAAAAAAAGTATCTAGTTGACTAATTGCCCAAACTTAATTGTTCAACCAAAGGTAAACAAATTGGCTAATAAGCTACCTAGTTAGCTACCTAGGCCTAAGAACTTACCAAATGTTTACATTACTTACTAACTCGTGGTCTTTTGCTACATTAACCAGTGACTTCCTTGAGGTTTGAATTTTATAATTCGTTTCTTCCAAACCATTCATAATGGAAATCCTCAAGACTCAAATGGGAGGAAAGTAGCTGCTGCATGAAGGCTACGCATACCTCATCGACAAAGTGATAGGTGAACGTAGTTACTGCAGATGTGAGAAACGACATTTTTGCAATTGCAGAGTAGGCTAATAACTCAGGACGAAAATGTTCGCAGAACTAAAGAGCATATCCCGTCAACTTGACAGTTCTCATATTGAGGCTGTAAAAGTTATATATAAAATTAAAGACAAATTCCAGCACTCTGAAGAAATCCCCTCGTCTATAATAAGCCAGTGCACGATCAATATTCCAGTTGCCATAGTCAGAAAGCTTCCTAAAAAAGGAGGTTAACAGAAGATGCTTCGCGATGGAATACTGAAGTCGGCTCCTAAAGGAAAACAACTATATGTCATTCATGGTCTTGTTGCTCAAAATAAGACTTTACCATTAGAATACTGCATCACCGAAAAGAAAGATGAGAACACTTATTCCACTATTTTTGATCTTTTGCATAAAAATCAATTAAATCCCTGATTTTGAATGTTCAGCCATCAACCAAATGAGGAGACTTTTCCAGAAGCCACAATTTATGGATGTTTCTTTCACTTCGGACAGTGTCTGTGAAGAAAAATCCAAGCCCATTACTAAACACGGCGAAATGCATTTAACCCGCCAACCCAGTACTAAACACTGCGAAAGAATAATACCTGTACCCCCAAAAAACCATTTTGCCCAGCCACATTTTTCTCACCTAGTTTTGGTGTCTTTGCTTTACTGTCATAACCATCGTGAAGCTTTTTCAACAAAACCATTCCGCACATGGCGCAAGTTTCCTTCCCAAGTCCTCACGCAAGCCCTTCCTCCCAACACCCAATTGTGCCAAAACCCCTTGACCCACCACAACCCTTATCTGCTACCCAGGCCTACGCCTTAAAACATACACAGTTTTTGCTTTCTTGTTCAGTACAATGGCTGAATCCCCTCCATCCACGTCGTGTACGTCTGAGCCGATAACCCGGCACTCTCTCCCAGTGTCTTGCGCTAACTGCTATCTCAGTTACTGCAACTTTTCTGCCTATTACTTAGGCAATTACGAATGCTTAAACAGGCTTTGCCAAGATCACGGCTTGCTAAAAACACAGTACTTTTGTCCGCACTGTGGGAGAGAGTGCTGCCACAACCTGCAGAAGAGGCATTTAGGTGCGACAGGACCTATGATGCAGTGCAGAAGAAGGGCCGGAAGAGGTGTAGTTTTTACCAATCGCTGTTCCGGAAACCCTGGTTTTCTCACGCATTTTTGAAAGCAGCGGCTGATCTCTACCCTCCTGGTCCCTAAGGTAAGGCCAGTTATTTCTGTTGGTGTCAACTTTTTTGTCTGCAAATTATTTTTTCCTGCCAGGTTGCTCCTTCCAGCCAGCGCTAAGTGCTCACTTTTTTTTACCTTGAAACCGGTTTTTCTCCACTTTTACGGCTTCTGGTAAAGCTTGTTTTTGTCGGCCATACTCTTGTCCCTGTCCTCGTTACCGGGCAGTGTTTTCTCCTCCCCACCCCCAGTGTTACACTTCTACCCAGACTGTTCCAGACGCGTTTCTTGTTTGCGCAACCTACCTCCCACCCCCTCCATGCACTGCTCCTCACTCAGCCCCGCTTTTGGGGCACGTGAGGAAATTTCTCCCTCCCTGCCTCGTTACCCCCCCCCCTTTCAGCTGCTCCCTCCCTTTTGCGTATGGCTCCCTCTCGTTTTCCCCTCCAGCCAGTGCCCCCGTAATGTAAACATGTCCGCTCCACTTCTCTGTTTTCCCCCACCCAGAACCCCGGATTCCCACAGTCCCCCTTTACTGTTGAGTAGAGTTAGGGGGCAAATGACACTTGTCCGCCAACAAACAAAGTCGCCTTCGTTATCAGAAGCCGTAAAAGTGGAGAAAAACCAGCTTCCAAGGTAAACACAGGCGCGGAGCTAATACTTAGAGTTACCAAAAACATACCAATTAAATTTAACATGCATTAACACGCAGGGACCACGCGGTCGGGTACAAGAGAATGCTGAAAGCTATACAAAACCCCCTAAAACTCCAAAAAACATACCTCTAAAGGCTACAGTTTTGCACAAAACTTATTTCCGTACAATCAGCCTACACTTTAAATGAACATTAACTGGGATCAGGGCCCGGATGGCAAAAATGTGAGGGAGATTACATTTAGCATACTAAAGGAACCGGCTCTTGACTTTAAAATGAACGATTTGGCTGCGGAGGTGACGACGGGGAGGTGCGTACCTTACCTGAAAGCGATACCCTCGAGAAAGACGCATATCGCCTCTCTGCATGCTTCGTCGTCACCTCGGTTCCCTTTCAAAATTTATACATAGGTTATTTTACTAAAGGAGGTACTCGAATTGTATAAAAGAGCCTCTCTGACATTCCCTGACACAGACAACACAGGCAATTCGCCGGACACAAATAATAACCAAACACATTTACAGAAAAAAAGTGAACCACGAACTCAGCCGCATGCTGACCACTCCCCCTAACTTATCCTGAACGTTGTGAAGGATTGTCGAGAAAAACGGATCCAATTTTTTCACGAGAGAGAGAGAGAGAGATTTTGTTTCCACAATGACCGCCAACTTGGTTTAATTCAGCCATTAAAATAGTGTGTTAGGAGATCAGACGGTGTATTATGCAATCACATAAAATCAGCAGCTAATATAACAAAGAATTATGAGAAAGGATTGATAAGTCTCAACGTGGATGCGGTCACCTGCAGTCTACGCAAGGAAGACATTTCATGCATTGAAAATATCCTCACACTCCGATGGCAGGCTGGGATGTGTATGCGGAATGTATACAAGGTATTCAGTCAAATTCATAAAAGCACGCATACATAAATTCATGAAAACGCTTATTATTTATAGATATTTAATGTCGAACTCTGTCATTTCTTTCCTATTCTACATACCACATCTTTCATTAACAAGCTCAAACATACGTTTGAAGTTTAGGAGCTTATAATCCATGGCGATGCTTACGCAAGAAGATATAATTATGCGCCTTCAATGAATGAACGATAAACAATGACCTCACTGTATGTTATACCTGAATAACACTGGGTCGTTTTAACCCGAGTCTCTCACGAAGACTTGATAAAGGAGGTGGGTGAACATGCACCTGCAAGATCCGGCAAGGTTTGATGTAAATTAGTGGTACGGTTTATTTACACAGCAATGTCACAGAATTTGTTGTATCTCGAAATTGTTTACATCCACCGCAAACACCTTAATCAGAATTTGTACGTCGTAGAGAATCTGCGCTCATACATAGCAAGAAACACGCATTTTTAGATATGTAATAAATTCTACGATATTTCTGCGTAAATCGTGCACATCTTCACTATGATCACTAGAAGATAACAGGAACTATGAGATTAATTTAGAATGTCTTCACCAGTTTCCATTTCATGTGTTTCCTGCTTCCAATGTCCTCATTTCACTAACTGCAATAGCAAACATTATCAGCAATAGTGATTAAATTTGACTCTCAAGCAAACTTTAAGAGCAGGTACCGTAAGTTATAAATGCGGAAGTTTAATCATGTTAGCCATCCAACGAATGTGTCCTGAAAAAGAGCCCTCCACAACAGGCCGTGATGCGAGACGCTTCCCGGCGCTCGAGACGAGAGCGCAAATTGGAAATGCTGTTTAACCTGTTACGTGGGAGATGGCAGGATAGTTCCCAGCAGGTGCAAGCACGCAATACACGTCCGTGACTGTGTGCTTTGACAGGCGACGGCGAAGATTATTTTACGAAGAGTGACGAGTGAATCTCTTATTCATTCAGTGACTGTTATAACCGAGGGCTTGCATGATGTGATACGTGCATTATGAGCAGAAAGAGACGTTTATTTTGCCGATATGTTTTGCAGTGATCACTTTCAAGATTTTTCTTAATTGCGGCAATGAAAAATATTGTATGTTGACGTCTGATGTTTACCTTATAATGTAACCTGATAAACCATTTGTATAACTGGTATGTGCTAACGAGAGACATCTCGATATCGGAACGATGTAGCCAATTGAAGTCGCTTCATTTCTCCTTTCATGAGGAGGAATGACAGCCAGCTGACTTAAATACTGCATCCAGTGCAGCACCTTTCATATTCTGAGTCAGGTGAGTGAGTGCAAAGGGGTTCGACTTAGGAGGTGAGGGAGCAACAGTTAACATTCATATTTTACTTGTTTGATTTCTGATTTTCATCTAGGAGCTCCGTAGGCGGGGAGGGGGTGGGGTTAGTGCCTTCAGTGCACCTCATGCGGTGCACTGTAGGTATTACATAAGGTTCTTTGCAGCGTCCCCTCGGCCATTAGCTATAACCTCTTTCATTCTCTTACTGTACCTCCGTTCGTATTCTCTTGTTTCCATCTTACTTTCCACCCTTTCCTAATGACTGACTCAGTGCAACTGCGAGGTTTTCCTCCTGTTACACCTTTCAAACCTTTTTACTGACAATTTCCGTTTCAGCGCTGAATGACCTCATAGGTCCCAGCTCTTGGCCCTTGGCCCTTGGGCCTACATTCTGTATTCTATTTTATTCTAATCTGTTCTTCATCAGGTTTTGCATATTTGTACTTTCTCTCTTCTTCTTCTTTCTCTCTCTCTCAAACACCCTTACTTTTAATTTGGGATTTTATTACATGAAACAACAATCAAAAAAGCGTCAATTGAGTTTAAAATTTCATTACTTATGTTTGCTCTGGCAATTGTCTCTGAACACTAGAACTTTACTGTTATATTGTTCAAGAATATGATCATCTAGACAAGAGTCTAGTGTTTAGCTTGATGCAAGGGCATTAAATGTCTGAGAGAGAGAGAGAGAGAGAGAGAGAGAGAGAAGGGGTGGGAAGGCGATCCTACTCGGATGTCGTGGGTGGCGCCTCCTCGGACCGATGGGGCACCTCTGTATCACTGTCTGTGAATGGTGCATTGTGGAGCGGGGAGGTGGGTAGTTGGGGAAACATGGCTGTCGTTCGCCTGAGAACCTTCAAGGTATTGGAGAACTGAAACCAATCAACTTGAGGCTTCATTAATGTAAAAATGGAACCACCATTTAGATAGCCTACCTACCTTTTGCAGGCCGATAAAAACCATCTCGTCATGAAGATTTAAAAACGATTCAATAAATAATCCTTACACTCCATATAACGTTTTAGATGTAAATTACTAAATCATCGCTTTTCTAATTAGGGTGCCAGCATCACAACGAAAACAAAAATTGTTCCTTTATGCTGACAAATACCAAGTTTTATACAAATAAATATCCATGCGCAGAAACAGCTAAAGCTATGAGTTGTTTAGCGCATTTGTTTTGTTTTACTAGCGAAATGAATGCTGGTAAAGAAGTACGATAGCAAATTCACAGATAATTAAAATCTTTTTTGGCTGCTTTTTCTACCAAATGCTAAATGAATTTACTGATAGCACAAACAACAAAGAGTAAGCGAATGGTGCAGTCCGGGTGAACTGAGAAGTGATCTATGCTCCTTTCCCAGTCCGACTTCTTTGGTTTTCTCATAGAAGCTGGTAGACTGTGACTGAAACAGATGTTCAAGCAAAGATCAAATTTCTTTGCAGGATATGTGTACTTATGCATTCTTGTTTAAAGTTACCTTAACGTGGCAATCAGAAATATAACACAGTATAACAAATTGCTGTAATTTCAAGTCCCCATCACATATGTATGAAGTTTGAAAGTTGCTGTTTTTCAAGATATTGACATCATAGTGCTGAAGACCATTCTCAACGGGTAAGTGGCCACGTGCCAAGAAACAGGCAGGAGCAAACATGACAGACTGACCTGGAACGAAATCTTCTGATTAATCTCCCTTAGTTGTTAAACTATTATGCCTCGGTCACACATTTGCGATTCAAGGAAGCACTTGTCGTAATGCCTGGTTTTGGCGATCATCGCCATCATTCGTGTGCCTGGGGCCGCCAGAAAAAAAACTGTTAGCTGATTACGACACCATGGCGTAATACACCATTACCTATAGAGACATCATTGCGTAGTTCGAGATGAACCTACTTATATCTGTAATCATAAAAAATTACACCGATAACTAGGCCATGCCTACATTTGGCGGTTGTGACAGGATGGCGTAGTGCGGAAACGCTTGTCGAATTATGGTGATTTAATTGCGTTACATGTCACAGCGACTGCGTTACGGCATCGTAACTGTGTCGTATGTACATGGATCTCACCATATAAATCTCAGGTGAACTCGTCACTGATCATTCTCGTTCCAGTTGCAGACAGAGCAAGATCTATCTGTCCAACCACATTACCACTTCAAGCTGGCTGCTGCCTTTATGCTTGGTGACAGAAGGAGACAGTGCTGCCAACAACCAGCAGCACATGGGCTCACTGAGTACTGCCACATAACCATGGGGTAATTCATGAAAATATAATGGATGGCAGATGTCGAAAATTGGTGAGTTACACTTTCGGGTAACTAAGTACATCAAAATGGTGATGCCAGTGCGTCAGTGGCGATTGTTCATTGCGTCAGTGTTACTTAGTGTGCAATGACATGACAAAATAAATATAGCTGGTGGCTGACCAGTGACCATGCATGTTTTAGACGTTGAAATCCGCCATCGCTTGGTGCACATTGCCAAACTTGGTGATGCAGTAACAATTCATGGCAATTGTTGGCGATTCGGTTGTAATTACAGCGTACTGATGTTGTAATTAGCAAAATTTCGCCAGTTACAACATGCGCGTCTGTGAATTGCAAATGTGTGACTGAGGAATTATAATGTCTCTAGTAACCCTTAATTGTTTTCTTATTATTATTATTATTATTATTATTATTATTATTATTATTATTATTATAAAAAATGTGGAACATTCTGTGGTGAAAGCCATAATGTCCATGGACTTGCATAGTAATATTCCACATAATAGATGCCAATTTGTGATAAACATATCCTGCATTGAAATCTAAACTTGGCATGTGAGGTCACTTGGCACATCTGGATTATACCTAGGGAAAGGTTGCCAACTTTGTTTATCAGGCATGCTGAAAGGACGTTGAAGCTTGCAAGAACCTGGCTTATACCAGAGGTGCATTTCTCACTTCTTTCAACCAGAAGCATAAATTATCTCTGTGTTTATTGCATATATGGTAAAATATCAACCTTATTGTAGGATTTTCAAATGATATTTTATCTGGCATCTGTAACATCTATTAATGCAATATATCACATTTTCAGTTAGTTTATTCACTTTTTGTTATCCTGCCCAAGTAAAACCTTAGGTAGAGTGGTATTTAGGTTCCAACCTGTTCTTATGATGAAAGACCTGGGTTCGATCCTGATGTGAGTCAGAAATTTATTTCTGGTCCACTTGAAATCAATGTCATTGTTTGCAGATACTGTCTTCTTATCAAGCTTTGAATCAATCTATACTGTACTCTTTTTCTCTTATGGCAAGTTTCGAGGAACAGGAAACATTATTCAAGATTCTTTCCATTTACTTCTTTTTCTTTATCTAATCAATGGACTGTTTTCCACCCTCTCCAGCGGAATTATCAGGGCTGGAAGAGAAAAGAAGTATAGACTGATTCAAAGTCTTGATAAGAAGATAGTATCTGTGAACAATGCCATTGACTTCAATAGAAATTGCACAAGAGAGAAAATATGCTCAAATAGCACATATATGTCGTGTAACATAGGGTCACAATTAAATATATCTTCACATGTAAAAGCTTGAAGGAATCTTCTCATAGGGAAGATTGGGAGAAGACACCATGCATAAGTAGTTACTGCACAGCTTCATTAATCACCTATATTCTACACAATGCACTGTCACTCAGTTGTCAAACAATTAACACGTTCAATTTGCGAATGCTGAAGGCCAGAGAGGGAGGCCACCAAAGAACAAATAAAATGCAAACAAGTTAACACTTCTGAGTTATGTTACACAAGTAAATACACCACTTCATGTAGGCTCTGAAGGAGGTTGCAAGGGGGAGTGAATATGAGAGCAGTAAGAAATATAGTTAAAGAAATGCACTTCAGACCACTCCAATTTCCAACTGTACCTTGTCTTGTAGACGAGATGTCTTGATGTTGAAGCCAGACTCTGAGTTTAATGCAAGGGGTCAGTGGAGGATCGGATCCGAAATGCACTTCAAAAGTTACTTTGTGGGAAAGGGAGGGAGGTTGTAAGACCAACCAGCAAGGATTCTATCTGCTTTCATCTGGCGGTGTGAACTGCCAGCATTGCAGGTCATCCTCCTCTTTTATGCATTTTCTCCTGCCCCAAATGCCTTTGTTCAAGTGATGTTGACTGTGAAAAATTCCTCAGATTGGCGTCCTTGTTTACCATATTTGAGACGTTGGTACTCTGGAAGGGGTCTAGGACAACTGGCCGCGGCCGACTGGCTGTGGCAGACTGGCCGCAGCCTAACTGGCCACAGCCCAACTGGTCGTAGGGGAGGACTGGCCGCAGCCGACTGGCCACCAGGGTTGCTGAGAAATCCGCATTTATTGGATGTTAAAAAGTAACTTGTGCGTGTGTGTGTATGTGTGTGTGTGTGTGCGTGTATGTGTGTGCTGAATTATTGAATATAAAACTAAAAGTAAAGAAAATTAAAGAAAAGGAAAAAGAATTTTATTAAGGTGAAATTATTGGAATAAAAACTACAGAAAATAGCAGTTACATAACTATATATATCTTAAGAGAGTTATGCGCAATTCCTCTAAGATACTTAAAATACTTTTATTCTCAAACTGTAGTACCACTGATTTTATACCAGCATCTGCTTCCTCGAATCTCTTCAATTTTATGGGGCGGCGTTTGACCAGCAATTAACCGTTCGTGGTACAGATCTCGCCTCACACCTTTTTCAAACTATCGATAAACTTCCAGATTGTTGGATGTTGCATCCCTAGTTCATTTTGTAGCCTACGATGAGCAGCTTCGGCATGGTTGTTTGTTCTATCCTCTTCATCATTTATGCATCGTTCGTAAACATTCCAAATGTGTAACGGAAAAAGGGGAGAACGTCTGCCACTGCCCCTTCTGTTCATTCTTCCTACATAATTGTCTTCCAGCCAATCTAGAAGTTCCTGTGGAAGGTCATCTGCTAATTCCATTATAGCTGCTGTAATATGATCGGGTGGTACAAATGCTAAGGCAATTATCATTTTACTGCAGAGCGAAATTGGCATCATTATTGTATTGTTGAGATAACCCCATAGCTGTTAATTTTGTATACATTCTGGCAAAGTGAAAAAGCAGCCCCTAATATTAGCAGATGGGAAATAATATTGCAGACTTTTGAAATTCTCATTTCATAATCACAGTATATTATTTCTGGCTGTAGTCTTGGTTGAATTTCTAGAAGCATAGAAAACAATTTATCATAAGTTGTACGTAGTTTATTTGGCAGTAACGAATAGATAAACGGATGCATACCACCGTGCATCTCAGCAAGAATGACATAGCCTACACTTGACAAAAAAACGGTGGTGTAATTTTGAACGTCCCATCCACAAAAATTTCCTTTGCTTCTTTAAGTAAATGTGTATTGCTTTCCTTTCCAAATATAATGATTCTGCAGGATTCATCTTGTCGTCTGCTAGAAGGAATTTCTCTGATCCATAATTTTGAATATTAACAGGAATAACCAATTCTTCTAAAGATGTAGGATTAGCAGGGTACGCATTTTTCGCAAAGCACCATGACTTGGCATGACTCCTTGGCACGCTTCATTAACATTTTCTAAACATTCATTAATCACAGCAGATGTTTGTTCCATTGTTTCTGAAGCCCGCAATTTTATTTTCGATATTGTTTTTCCTTTTTCCACTTCGGCGGGGTCAGCATTATGCGAATGCTCATTGATATATTTTACAACTTCACCATTCTTTACATGTATTCTCGCCTTGCATTGTCTTCTCCTTTCACAACTCCAAAACTCTGTGATATTATCAGCTCCATGTCGATCGAAAACGTATATATAGCCATCTCGCACAAACTTTTCTTTTCCTCGCTGTGAGAGTATACCCGATGCCATTGTGGAAGGTTGGATATAACTGAATATTTTAAACTCTAAACTTAAAATCAAAGATTTCCTAAATAGGTAATCGTAGCATTTTTTTCTTTGTTACTCGGTAATTGACATATTTTCTGAGAGAGAGGGCATTGTAAATAGCATTGTTTCCTGAGAGAGAGGGCATTGTAAAATAGCATTGTTTCCTTGTTACTCGTTAATTGACATATTTTCTGAGAGAGAGGCATTGTAAAATAGCATTGTTTCTTTGTTACTCGTTAATTGACATATTTTCTGAGAGAGAGGCATTGTAAAATAGCATTGTTTCCTTGTTACTCGTTAATTGACATATTTTCTGAGAGAGAGGCATTGTAAAATAGCATTGTTTTGTTACTCGTTAATTGACATATTTTCTGGAGAGAGAGGCATTGTAGAAAATAGCATTGTTTCTCGTTACTGTTAATTGACATATTTTTCTGGAGAGAGAGGCATTGTAAAATAGCATTGTTTCCTTGTTACTCGTTAATTGACATATTTTCTGAGAGAGAGGCATTGTAAAATAGCATTGTTTCCTTGTTACTCGTTAATTGACAGAGACAGACAGACAGAAATAAATTTTTTTTTTCTCTCATCTCTTCTTCTTATAGATTTACTGTATTCAAATATTTTCTGAGAGAGAGAGAGAGAGAGAGAGAGAGAGAGAGAGAGAGACAGAAATAATTTTTTCTCACATCTTCTTCTTATAGATGTACTTCTCCTGCGGCCAGTTAGGTTATGGCCAGTCGTCCCCTACGGCCAGCGGCTGCGGCCAGTCGGCGACGGCCAGTTGGACGACGGCCAGTCGGCAACGGCCAGTTGTCCCATTCCCCTCTGGAAGATGGAGAAGGGCGAGCACACAAAAAGAGGACAAAGGGAACACAAAGGAGAGACATTAAGGCTGAGTGGGTGGAGACTTCTACATGGGGTGCCAGCCATAGGAAATTGGTAATGAGCTAGGGAGCGCCTATACGATGCTGCTTGTGTGGTCCTAGTGACCAACATGTATTTACTGTATTTGTTGTTTAAAACAAAATCATGGAGCTTCCCCGTGCATTTGCAATGAATAAATGCACATGACAGGTCCCCCTACTAAAAGACACTACGCCTTTTTCGGGGGTAAATGTCTTTAATAAGCTCAACAGATTTGTATGATTACTTTCTTCTCACTCAGACTTAAGTCCCAGTTTGAATGTATTACTGCAACAAGACTTTGAATTTGCTTTAAATTGCAAGCTAGTACATGAGATTTACTCTATGGAGCTAGTCCTATTAAGACTTATACTAATAAAGTGCTTCTTGTTTATTATGTTATGTTACTTTACTTGCAAATTTTTACTACAAAAAATATTTATCATTTACATAGTTCTTATACCGATTTATTTACTAAGTATTTTCAAATTTGTCCCTAGCTACCGTTGATTCACTAAATACAAACTTTGTTATTTGATATATGGAAACACTGACCTGTTTATTCGTCATAGATCTTATTCAACCATTGCTTATTAATGCAATTTCAACAATACTTTGCCATTTGCTCTGGCTTAGTGTACGGTGCCAGTGCGCACGTGCAATCAAGTTTCTAACCTATGATTAGGGGTTAAGTTCAAAGGAGTAGATGAGAGATAGTTTGAGTTACAGGGACAAAATTTGCTAGTTATAAGTACAAAATCACAAGGGATGAAAATCTGAATATGAAGGGGAGTCTATGGCACCTACCTGATTAGGTGCCACCACTGAAGATGAGAAAACTTGTTATAACGGGTCTTGATTACGATAGCAAACGGTCCCAGAAGGACTGCCACTTAGTCAACTTGCCCTTGAATTTGGCAACTCTAGTCTAGGTAATCTTACACTCATGGAAGAATTTGCAGGTCCACTAGAATCACTTCCATGGGACATCTGTTTATGTGATTTCACAAACCTTGGCCATTTCATCCAAGCACTGGGCTGTTATCACTTGCCATAGCCTAGAATCTCGACAAAGGAATGCAGCATTGATGTCCTTGTCAGTTCAACATGATCATCAAGCTCTGCTTCATAACAGCTTTAGGCAACATCCTGAGTTGCTATTCGTGCATCAGATTCATTAATTGCATCTTGTAGTTCAGTGCAGGACAAATCTTCTTTTTGGTTTATCAAACAATACCTTGGAAACCTTCTAGGAATGGGTAACCCATTAACTTGCAGATGTGTGGGTTTTTTCTAACCTTTCAAGATCAACTATATTTTTGTCAAATACACTTTTCCAGGGATTATATACAAGTCCACATTAATCCCGGGTCTGGGCACTATTAACTGTTGCAACTCACAGCTTCTCACTCAGCAGATAGATAATTATAAGCCACAGGGAAAATCAGAGCCAAAGCATCCTTTTAAACAAAGTTTTATTCTCTCTTCAATTCAAAACTACGAAGATTCACAAAGCACAATAACAGTTAGACAGAGGACAAGGTTATAAAGTTAACTGAACTCTCATGTTATTTAAACAAATAATGTGATATTAAATAACCAAAGATTGATAATCAACAGTTTTAATGAACCTTGCAGACATCATTATTAATTCATGTAATGGAATACTATAACAGAAGTTATTATTTTCTTGACAACATCTCTTTTTTATTTCTACGCAACAAAGCGTTACTACAGTATAAATATGCAATTTAAAGTGAGTGAAATTTTGGGTGGATGGAGTAAATATCTGGAAGCTCTCTTAAATATGGAATATAGAAAAGCAGCAGAGCTGGATCAAGCAAGGGTTTGAGAATATTTATGAAAGTGGCCTTGAGTTGATTGAAATACAAGTGAGATGCTGTGGTACAGCAGCGATGGTGCGACTGAATGACTGATATACTTTTTAAATTTTGTGTATGAGAAATGTTCTAAAGAAATGGATGGGAGGAAGCTTAATGCTATTAGTAAACCAGGAATTCAGATTTTTCGCAGAGAAAGGAAGCTAGACAGGCTTTACAAGGTTCAAGGATTTGTGTTACAAATGATACGCTTGAAATTACAGTAAAAGAAAAAATATGTGGGCATACCAGAACTAGTAAAGCGTATGATAGAATTGACAGGAAAGTTGATATGGGAGGAAATGAAGTTGTACAGTAAGCTGTTGAGAGCGCTGAAACATTCTCACGATAGAAGAAGAAATGTAGTTAAAATATGTAGATGGGAATATTAATGTTTAGTTGCAAAACATAGTCCGATAAAGGTCTTATTTGTGTGGGAGAAATGTGAGAAGTTTGGCAAAAATAATTAGTAGAAAAATACAGTTGTAGGATAAGAAATGATTTGGAATGGGACAAGGAATGCCTGATATTTACAGATGACATAGCACAGATTGGGAATATTAAAGAGAAACTTAGAAACTGGTGAAACAGTCTGAAAGTTATTGCAAGAAAAAGATATATGACAGCAAATGGTAAGGTTATACAAATGAAACCAGGAAGACGGAACAAAGAATGTTAGTATAGATGAAGGAAGAGATAATGTTGTTGATTTCATAGGCATTTTGGATGCATCATATATTGTTGGGACTAGAGATGACATGAGTCACACACAGCCTGGTTAAGGGAAGGAAGGCTGAGGCAAAGTCTGGAGAAGAAACTATGCTTGGTGGAAGCCAAAGTGGGAATGTTTGAAGGTTACTGAGCCAGTTTTCTTATATGGGAGAAAAATGTTTATGCTGAAAGATAATGAAAGAAGCTAAGTTGAATCTCTTGAGGTGAGCTGTATGCAAAGTGTTTGTGTCATTAGTAGAAGTGAAAAAGAGACACATGGAGATACACTGTCATACATCAAGTGGTAGAAAAGTTAGTGTGGATAAAAAAAATAGATTACAGGTTTTAGTGGTTTAATCATATGAAAAGGATGGAAAATAATAGGGGAAGGAAGAAAGTCAGTGATTCAGAAATTTAGGAGGAAAATGAGAGAAAGACTTAGAAAGTGGTGGATAGAAGGGGCTTTGGACAGGAATGGCATTATCACCCAAAAAGTGAGAGTATGTGAGAAACATTGTGGAGTTGGTTGTGATGTGCTGCTGAGAAGTCTTCCGTGTAGTTATATGAATGGCTTATGTTATGAAGCTTTGTATATGATGGTTTTCATCCACAGAGAAATTAGAAGATGAATTCAGTAGTGACAGTGAGGCTTCCAAGAGCCAACGTATGTTAAGGGAAGGGGCACCTTCATGTACAAATAAACAAATATATACATATATGTATATATATAGGCATATATATATATATATATATATATATATATATATATATATATATATATATATGTATATATATATATATATACAGTGAATGTCTTGTATTCATGGGGATGTGTACTCACATCCCCAGCGAATATTAAACCCAAATATTTAGAACCCTTCTAAAACACTTAGAACTGCTCTGTTTGAATAGTTCAAACACACAAAAAAACTAAAAATGCTTATACAGGTATTATCCTACTTACGATGGGGGTTAAGTTCCAAAACCCATTGTTTGTTGAAAAAATGTATCTGAATATAGCCCAGCCTACATTTAGGGTATCTGCACCATGTATAGCCTACATATATGGTAGCCCCACCCTACACTCATAAAGTATACTCTTACACATACACGGTATAGTAATTATTAATATCAGCTATTCTGGGAGTTAGTTATGATAATTCAATACAATAAAGAGAAACTGAATAATAAGAATTAGCTTAGCCTACACTATGGTATATTGTATACATATACGGTAACCTAGCCTACATTACACTGTACTCTATATTCACATATTGTATTATACACATCAACATAAATAATTGCGCATCTTTTCCATGGATCTTTAAAATGTTATGCCTAATTCATTGTATCCAATAATATTGTATATATTCTTGTATTGGTTTTTGTATTATAAATTTGGAAATCGATTACAGTGTTTATTTCGCTTTTTATTTAACTCAGTTCAGAGCGCGTTTCTCCATCTAGTTAGTGTAAATGATTCTGTAGATATTTTATTTATATGGGGCAAGGTTATTTTTCATTATATGAAGCATTTTTAAGTCGAAATATAACTTAAATAGGTCTCATTGTGAAATTAATTTAGCAATTTTTTTCGTTAATAGATGACATTACGTTTAGGGGTACTTTGCTTTGTGTAAAAATCAAGATTCCGTTTACTATTTTCTTACTTGATTTCACCATAATACAAGCTTTATGGTTTATCGTTTATTGGTGTAAAATAGCAGTATTGTGTTCTTTCATGCCCAGTAGTTTTGATTAAAATACTTTCTCTCCAATTTTAATTATGGTCGAGTTTCATCCATGTTGCTGATGCACAATAATTTATAGTCATTAGCAGCTTGAACATTGTTTTCTCAGCTTCAGCTACAACTTGCAGCTTAAATTTAGCAGTATATTTCCTTGCCGATCTTTTATCCATACTGAATAAGGGTATAATGTAAAAATATATCAGTCCTATTCTACTTAACTTCATTTACTATAACTATGATAATTGTGTATTACTGTATGATGGCTGAAATACAAGCAAAACGGCTGTTGTTATCCGATTTGCTGATAGTAAACTATAAGAGGTGCAAAGAAACGAGCAGGTAAAAGTTACTGCTGATTTATTCAAGGTCCAGGTGAAAGAGGCGCGAAGGACTGACAATAAAGACATAATGGAAGCAAGGGTGACCTGAGGTCGTGATAACACCAATAAATAAATACAGCGAACGAGTACAATATGCAATGTAACAGACAGAATTAAAGTTGAGTATAATCTTGACGCCTGCGAAAAGAAATAAATACACGAATACAGTTGATGAACAAGATAAATACCGTGCTACATAGTTTAAAACAATTGAATTTACGACCTGGCCCATCCAGTGATGAATCGTAGGTACAAAAAAATGGGCCGTCATCAAAGAAAACTTGCTTAGCAGGGACTTTACAAACAACATGATCAGCAGAGACTGTACAACATGGCTTTACAAATACTCCCCCCCCAAGACGTAGGTAACGTCTGATTAATTGGCGTATCTGCTGGGGCGTTGAAGGGTGCCCCGGCTGCGTGACAACAACGGAGGGACGTCCTGTGTGCGAGGGTGGCTGAATGTTGGTATGGGCGGCTCTTTTTCCGGGGTGTGGCTTTCGCCGCGTTTCCTCTTTCTTGCCAGGCCCGTTATGGGTGTGCTGCACCGGGCGGAGGTGCGTGTGCTGATGGTTGTGTCCTCCTCCAGGAGGGCAAGCTTGACCCGGTCAATTGACACCCAATCGTTTCTCCCGTGGAGGCGAGCAGGTCGCCTTGCTGTTCCGGGCCCAGCACGCCGGAAGGGCCCCTTGTAGGGCCTGGTCAGTGGCGGCGGACGGGCGCCATTCTGACGCAGCGTTCTGATATTGGAGGCCAGCCCGGGCGGCGTGAAGGTGGCCGACCTGTCGGTATATGTTCTCTTGTAGGGGGCGAACTTGCCGACGATTTTGCGAAGCCTCTGGACCGATGGGTTGTGGCGATCCTCTGTCACTAGTTCGCCCGGGACCACGAGGGGCTCGCCGTAGGTTTTCTCGGCTGCGGAAGGGGCGCCGTCGGCCCTGGGGGCGGTTCTCAACCCGAGGAGGACCCACGGCAGCTGGTACTTCCAGTCCTCGGCGGTACAGCGGGCCATAAGGGATGCCTTCAAGGACCTGTGGAAACGCTCAACCAAGCCGTTGGTGGATGGGTTGTAGGCCGTGGTGGTGTGATGAGCTGTCCCCAGCAGCTGGGCCAGGGCGGACCACAATTCAGACAGGAAGGCTGGGCCCCTGTCGGTTGTGATGTTGTCAGGGACGCCGAAGTGGCTGAGCCAGCTGGAGAGTAGGGCCCTGGCGCAGGCGCTGGCGTGTGGCTTCTTGCATTGGCGCAAGGCGGACCACCTTGCTGGAGCAGTCTACCACCGGCCAGGAGATATCTGACCCGCCTGATGGGGGAAGGGCCCAACGACGTCGATGCGCATTACGGCCGAAATGCCGGCCTGGCTGCAGGAACTCGCCTACCCCGGATTTGGTGTGCCATCCCACCTTGCTGCTTTGGCAATGTAGACACTGTCTCACCCAGGTCCTCGCGTCCTTCTGCACTCCGTGCCAGACGAACTTCTCTGACAGCAGCTTGGCCGTCGTCCTGCTGGAGGTGTGTGACAGGCCATGGATGATGTCGAATATCTGGTGGCGGCGGGAGGCTGGCACTAAGGGGCGGGGCTGACCGGTGCTGACGTCGCAGAGGAGATTTGGGCCCCCGAATGCGAGGGGCACGTCCCTCCATTTTAGGGACCTGATGGCGGTGCGGTAGGCTGGGGTCTCTGGGTCGGCAGCCTGCTCCCTGGCGAGGTCTTCGTAGTTGATTCCAGCTGCACTGCATTCAGCTCTACTCTGGAGAGGGCGTCCGCCACAGGGTTCTTCCTGCCGGGGAGATACTTGATGGAGCAGGTGAACTCGGTGATGGCTGAGAGATGCCGTTGCTGCCTGGAGGACCACACGTCCCCCTGCTTGGTGAAGGCGTGGACCAGCGGTTGGTGGTCCGCATAGATTGTGAAGGGCGTGCCCTCCAGGAGGAACTTTAAGTGCCAGATTGCACGGTACACTGCGCAGAGTTCCCTGTCAAAGGTGCTGTAGTGGGCCTCTGCGGGGTTGAACTTCTTGCTGAAGAAGGCGGTTGGGGGCCGTCGATGATGACCTGTTCCAGTGGGTCACACCACAGGTGACGTTACTGGCATCCTGTCAGCTGGAGGGGGCGCTGATCCTGGTGGGCCAAGGCGTTGTCTTTCGCGAGGCGCCTTCGTCAGGAGAGAAGGCCTGCTGCTGGCTGGGTCCCCACAACAAGGATTTTGGTCGGCCTATCAGGGTCTCCGTCAAAGGGGCCGTGGTGTGTGCGATCCCGGGGATGAACTTCCTGTAGTAGTTCGCCATCCCGAGAAATTCTGACGGCCTGACGGAGGTGGGGACGGGAACCCAGACGGCCGCGACTTTGGATGTGAGCGGACGGATGCCATCTGGGGATACCTCGTGGCCCAGGAAGTCGGCCTTCTGTACGCCGAAGGTGCATTTGTCAAATGCATCTTGACGAGGCCATTCTCCTGCAGGCGCTGCAGGACTGCCCGGATGTGTTTCTGGTGCTCCTTGTGGGACCTGGAAAATATAAGGATATCATCTACGCAGCAGACGCAGAACTTTAGGCCCCCTCAGGATGCTGTCCATGAGCCGTTGGAAAGTCGCCCCAGCATTCCTCAGGCCGAATGTAGAGAGGGCGAACACACAGGACTCAAAAGGCGTGATGATGGCAGTCTTTGGTATATCCTCTGGCACGACCGGTACCTGAAAATAGGATTTGAAGAGATCCAACTTAGTAAATATTTTGGCCCCGTGGAAGGAGGCTGTGAGGTCCTGCATGTTTGGTAGGGGATAATGGTCAGGTTCCGTTGCCAGGTTGAGTCGCCTGTAGTCGCCGCAGGGTCTCCAGGAACCGTCCGGTTTCTGCACCTTGTGTGGAGGGGAGGCTCACGGCTGAGGCCTTCTTGCAGATTCCCATCCGTTCCATTTCAGCGAATGCGTCCTTGGCCTCCTGAAGGCGTTGAGGGGGAAGCCTCCGGAACTTCACATGTGCTGGGGGCCCTTCGTTTTTATGTGGTGATATATGCCATGTTTGGCTGGGGCCCCGGACTTTTGGTGGAGCTCGGGCCTGAACATGTCAGGGAACTCCGTCAGCAGCTGCGAGTACTGGTGGGGGGCGGCAGAGCAGATGGTGGGCGCCTTGGGTCCCATTGCCAATGGGAGGGACTGGCAGGAGTCTGTATCTAGGAGGCGTTTCTGACCGACGTCAACTGCCAGCCTGAAGTGCGCCAGGAAATCCGCACCCAGAGCGGGGTCCTAACGTCCCCGACAACGAAGTCCCAGGAGTACCTCTGGCCAAGGATGGAGATCGACAGGGGACTGGTTCCATAGGAGAGGATGGGGGACCCGTTGGCGGCCGTCAGGGAGGCAGCCGGGTCCGGTTCCCACTTGTGGTCCTCTCTAGATGCTGGGAAGATTGATCTAACGGCCCCTGTGTCGACCAGCATCATCCTGCTGGAGATGGTGTCGCAGACGTAGCTCTGGCTGGTTCTGGGCCCCGTTCTTCTTGCTGCCATGGCAGCCTGTCCTGCTGGCCGTAGCTGCCTCCCGTTTTTTTGAACGGGCTTAACGAACAGGGCGGCAGGCGCTCCGGCATCTTTGCCGAACCGCCTGTGGTAGTGGCAAAGACCCGGGGAATTCCATCTGTTGGGAGGCGCTGGGCGCCTCCTGGTGACGGCATTGACCTCTTCCTCTGCGCCCTCCTCCTGCTGGATGGCGCTGACTGGGAGTGTGGGCGCTGGTACCCGCTTTGTTGCCTTTACGGAGTCCGTCAAGTGCTGTGCTGAGATGATCAGGTCTTCGAGGGGCATCGCGTAGGGCTCAGGGATTCGTGTGCGGACCTCCGGGAGGAGCTGACGGGGGAGGATCTCCCACGACAGGCTTAGCTCACGCTTCTTTTTACTGTCGTCAGTGTCTGGGATGGTGAGGAGGTTTCAGATCATGCTCCATGACTCCATGATGCTCTGATCCTGCCGCAGGTTAATGGCAAGGTCGAGGGCGCGGGCAGCCCGCTCGGCAACCGGCAGGGAGCATGTCTGGAGGAGGGTTTTCTCTCAGAGGTGGTAGGTGGCAAGAGTGCCTAGACACCCACAGGACGAGCCATTGAAGACCTTCTCCGGTGTGGGCGTTGAGTACTATATCCGCCTGCAGCACCTCGTCGTTAAGATCCGCAATCCTGAACTGGCTCTCAACCCTGTAGAGCCACGCCGACGGATTCCCCATGCGTAAACGGCGCAGCTTTATGGACAGGGTGGCCCTGGATTGGCCCGCTGGGCTGGGGAGAGTGCGGGGCGCGGGCAGGGGTTTGGAGGAGCGTGAGAGCCTCAGCGTGGGGATGGGCGCGGGTGATATGGGAGGGAGGTAGACCTCCGAATCCGCGAGGTCAGCGGTTAATTGAATGAGGGAGGGGATGTCCGCATCCATACTCGCTCTTTGCCCTCTTATATGGAGTAGGGTACTCGCGTCAAAACGCACTTAGGAGCGCGCCGTGTGAGTCCGCTAATGACGCTGGTGATTTTGCTGACGAGAGTCAGCACGCCCAAACGCTGGTTCAGCGCTGTGATTAGTCCGCTAAGGGCGAGAGTAAGCTCCTGAAGCCAAGACTGAGTCGCCGCATGGGTCCGCTAATGGCTTTGGGAAATCACCGTCACCACTATAAGAGGTGCAAAAGAAACAAGCAGGTAAAAGTTACTGCTAATTTATTCAAGGTCCAGGCAGTTTATATAGCGGCCGACTGGCGTTGGGCTGCGGAAGACAATGGAAGCAAGGGTGACCTGAGGTCGATAACAATTAATAAATAAATACAGCGAACGAGTACAATATACAAATGTAAATAACAGACAGAATTAAAGTTGAGCATAATCTTGACGCCTGGCGAAAGAAGAAATACATGGCACACAGCCGATTTTTGGCTCAACTGAATTTTAAGGACCTGGCCTGTCCAGCGTGATGAATCGTAGGGTACAAAGAAAATGGGTCGCTATCAAAGAAAACTTGCTTTAGCAGGACTTTACAGACAACATGATCAGGAGACTGGTACAACATGGCTTACAAAACAACAGTTTCTCATTCGGTTGTTTATGGCTAGTGCATTTACACAAGAGTATAATGTTAATAACAATACTTTTATCATTCTCTATCATTTTTTTAACTAGAAGATGGGATAAAGAGATGGAGGAAAAAAAGTTGGTCTATTGTAATTTGGTCTCTCTCGCTGCCTGATTGTAAGCTGCTGCCTGCGCCAGCGTGAAATTTAAAAATATCTTATAAATATTGTCGCATCAGTATTAACTGCTTACCCATTGCAAAATCGAATTATCATAAGGCAAATTATCGTAACTCGAGCATTACCTGAGTATTTTAAGTTTTATCATAAAAAAGGTATTTAGTCATGAAACTGAGATGCAAATACAGTAATTATTGAATATTTCTCAGTGGAAAATACCGTGAATGGGCGAATTTTCAGTGAATAATGCGTATATATGTTCCATAGAGAAATCCGTGAATAGGTGAGTCCACGAATCATGAGACTGCGAATATGGGGGTTTACTGTGATTATGGTGACGCGGGTTCATTTCCAGCGACCGGTCATCACAGTCACTTCAGTTTCTTGCACTTGGATCTTATGATTCTGTATTGACAAGCATATCCACATATATATATATATATATATATATATATATATATATATATATATATATATATATATAGTATATACTGTATATATATATATATATATATATATATATATATATATACATATATATATATATATATATATATATATATATATATAGCATATATATATATATATATATATATATATATATATATATATACCCTGACACTGATCCTGATGTGAGTCAGAAATCTGTTTCTGTTCCACACATGATTGTGTGTTGATTATTTATATATATATATATATATATATATATATATATATATATATATATATATATATATATATATATATATATATATATATATATATATTGTCACGAAGTGATCAAGTACTCCAAGTTATTACACAACTAATAAGACCAAAAGTTACGTCACTTCAGCCAGACACTTGAAACCTCATAACAAAAATATTAAGACTGAATACTCTAAAGGTACAGTTATCCCATAAAACTTGCTTATCACTTAGAAAAATCAATCTAACTTTATCAAGTTATGGATGAGGTAACAACTAATAAGCTATAAACAGAGTAGTGGAAAATGGGCATCACTTCAACAAACACTGTAATTATTTCCCTGGTTCTATTTCACTTTGATAAAGGAGACAGATATATCACTTACCTTGTGCACATTCATTAATTTCTCTAATCACTGGTGGTCAAAATGAAACACTGTGCTTTTAAAACTTTAAACAGACAAATTTATTTCTAAGTCCAAAAGTTGTAGTAGAGTTCACAATCTCAAAGAGATTTACTATTACTTGACAACAGTGTAAGATTTGGAACCATTTTTAGTCAGAGATTAATTCACAAACTTTTAATTTATCAAGAAAGCAATTTGGTTAAGTAAAATTCAAAACCATTAACTTCACTCAACTTTGTGTACAAACCAGAATATCTGCAATTAGGGCTAAGTGTTCACTAAAATATTAATAAATGGGGTCAATGCAGGCATTCTCTGAAATCTCAATAATAAGCAGGGGAGAGCGGTGATGATTCGGACAGTGGGATGGTCCGGACAGTACATTTCCTGAAAAATGTAAGGGGCCCCCAGCTCTGAGAAATCACGTGAAATCGCGAGAGTTTGTTCGCCATTGACACATGGACTTTGGTTGCGAAGGGTCGTTTACTTTAGGATTGAGGGTAATTTTGTGGCTTTTCTCATTTCCTATGTACTTTGCGTTTAACCATAAGCTTTGCAGTAATATGATAAGGAGCCGATTATGAGTTTTGGGTGAATTTGTACTATGACGAAGATGTTGTAGCCATACCCGCCTGTAATCTGCAAGGGTTTGAAGTTGAGGGTGTCATCAAATGGTTACATGTGGGGATGACTGACATTCTTAGGGTTGGGAGCGATCTCGACGTCCGAATCATTCCTCCTAGAAACCATTAATTATGAATTCCAACAAAGAAACAAAAGATTTTCACGCACATTATTTAAGCTATATTTTGTGTATATGCATTCATTAACCCTCATTACCTTTACCTTAAGTAAAGCACTTCATAAACCCATCATAGAACCCCAAATTACAAATTAAAATGTCAATATTCAAAATTGGATTCCATTCCATTGGCATTCACCTATATTACACTGATGTTTTTCAAGAAAGTCACTTTGCCAGGGCTTTTGTGACTGATAGGCCAAAGCCAACTACACCGCCTAAAAGCACAACCTCACATGAAATACCTCAAGAACATTAAAAAGCAAGAAAAATACAAAAGTTAAGAGATACAGAGGCCCAGACCAGTGATGTGAAGGACCTTTCTGATTGATCTGAAGACTTGACAGCCGATCTTAACACAATTCTTCTGACACCTCAGAGGAGATAGAAGAAAAGAAGTGGGTTTCTTATTGATAAAGTCCTGAGGAGGGAGATTTTAAGTTCTTGCGGGGATAGATCCAGTAAAAAAGGTAGCAAAGTCTATTATGTAGGCAAATTAATCTAGCAATTTAGACTAGGGTGATGTGAATTTCCAGGTTTTTGTTTAAGAACACCACAGAAATTTGCTGCTAATAGTTTTAAATTTCCAGAAATTATATGAAGCAGCTATTGGTAAAGAGGCAGTAACTGGAGTGTCAAACCCAGTTCAGCAGAGTATTAAAAAGAAAGCAGGGGTATTTCAAATTTTGCTTTTCTTTTTGCAGATACAATATCTGTTAGCCAACTTAACATTTAGGCACAACAAATTTCAAGTATTTGAGTTACGATTTAGTTTGTTTTTACCATGGAGAGAATAATTTCAAGTAAATTTTGGTCAGTTAAGAATTTGGTGGCAAGGATATTTCAAGTTTAGTTTTTGTTTTGAAGGTTACAATATTCTTTAAGACTACTATAACATTTATTTTCAGCAAACATCATAGATTTTCTGTTCACATTCACTAAGTAGAGAATAACTTTTGCTGATTATGATTATCAATAAAACACTTCTGTATGGTATTTCTGTTTCACTTATCATCTGGGACTTGAAGGTAAAATGTCAATTATAATAATTGTCCGAATCATCCCATGTTTTTTGTCCGAATCACCTGGGTAGGGATGATTCGGACATTTTGAAACTTGTATTTGAAGATAACAGTTTGGCAGGTAGCATACGACTTGCTACATTTACTGGTAAATGTAGGATGATGAGGCTACATTGACATGCCAAGGATATCACTGCTCCTTAAACTCTGACTTCTAGAGAGAAATTAAAAAAAATGTCCGAACCATCACCGCTCTCCCCTACATTGAAATCTTAGCAATAAATTAACATTAACAAAACTTCAAGTAATCACTGACACAAACCAAAATATTGTGAAATTATAAACATTTCAACTTGTGTGACTAATATGAACACACAAACACACAAGAATGAAATATGCAAAAATGGAAATATACCAACAGCAAATTCAAAAGACAAAAATATGTTTAAAGATTATATCAATCTTCTCAAAGACGATTCTTCACCTTAAAAAGAAATAAGGCTAACTGCCCTTCTAAGACTTTCTCAAAGACAACACTGCCAAGTCACAATCATATGCACTTAGTAAGATACATAGCAGCAAGACACATTAGAACACTATAAAAGATATTATCCAATTCTTATCAAATAATAATTTTCATTACCTAGAACATCACTTTGACTTCTGGGGTCACAACATTATAAACCAGTAAAACATCACATTACCTTTTACAAGTGGTACACCATTATACACTTTTCACAATGCTTGTAAAATACCAACGCCTTCAGTAACTCACAAAATTAACATTAGTGGGAGAATGATAAAAATTTATACCCTATTATGAGCAGAGAGAGAGAGAGAGAGAGAGAGAGAGAGAGAGGAGAGAGAGAACCTTATACCAGCAACCCCTTTTGCCTAACTAACTGTTTTTCATTCAGTACTCCTCTTTTATCTTCAAGCCCTCCCAGAATACTCAAAGAATACACATAGGGAATATGCAGAACACCTTATTCTACAAAAACAGAATACCGAATACACACAGTACTCCAAGGCTCAGAAGAAACATGCCAGGGCTCTTATCTGTATGATGGACATCATCTGCTCACTGAAAACACCTGGGTAAACAGAAAAAGTATTTTGGACCAAATCCTGGTCAGCTGTCAACGTGTCACCCCATCTCTCTCATCATTCTTTTTCTACTCAGATTATGAAACATAATAGGATAGACAAAGATAATAACTTCAGAATAGGCACACACAGAACAAATGTGTATTAAGCATTTGGCTTGATAACTGTCATCTCATTTCGTTATAAGCAAAGTGGTCCTCCGGAACACGACTTCCTTTGGCCAAAACAGATATACACAGGAAATGGCTGGAGGAAGAGAACTTTAACCTTTCTCTCTACTCGGCATGTTATGAATCTGATTTCATAACACTCAGTATTCATTTAATATACTGCACAATATATTAAAGAAATGAAAAAATATATCAAAACATGATTTCAGAACTGTACATACACAACTTATCTGTAAGAAAAAGACATTTAAAATCATATTATCATATCTCACAACAAATGACAAATCTGCAAGCAAAGCATAAAAATTTCACAGAGACATATCATATTTGTAGAATGGTTTTGCATATTATAACACACATTATAATATATATATATATATATATATATATATATATATATATATATATATATATATATATATATATATATATATATATATTATTGTTATGCATAGGGTTTATTGATGAGCCATTACTTGATTAATGTACATTAAGGCCCTGGAGTGCCAAGGACACATATAACCTGGGTCAATTTGAAGCTACATAAAATTAACATCAAAGACTGATGATTATTAAATTGAATAGGTCGTTGGTCGAGAGAAAACTCGACACAAAGAATATGCAGTTATCTAAGAAATTTACTTGCACAATCGCCCAACATCGGACGCAGTCAATTTTCTCTTCGTTTCAGTGATGTTTTTTAGCACAACGGGCTCTTCTGAACAATGGGATCGAGACACAAGGCTGCATAAATGCTGTAAATGACTTGTTTAACCTTCCCTAATTCAGTTACACGGAAGAAGAATGTCGCTAAGCAATATAAATTATTCTTAATCTAGACTTCATAAAAGTAAATTGTTTACCTGGATAATGGTAGATGGTGGTGGTGAAGAGGGAACAAAAGAAAGGTTGAAATACAGGGGAAGAAATATTAGCAAACAGCAGATATTGTCAAGTTCAGACTTACCGTTACGTGGTTTGCTTGCGCACTGCAATAGACGATACGGCTTCTGGAAAACACGGACCTGTTGTTCACTAATGAAAAGACAAGGGGGGGGGCCGGACAAAGGACACCGATTTGCCTAAAACACGACGTGCATTCTCGGTTGCGGCGTGAATCTCTCTGACCCGTCTCCGATCAAGCAGGGTGGCTGGCCGCATCCATACCCTATGCCCCAGGCAAATCCGAAATTTGACAAAGACATCGCTGAATGCATAGGATAAAAGAAAAGACAGTTAAGACCACTTTTACTAGAGCTTACTGAGTGAAAACCCTCTCTGTGGGTTAGTCCCTAATGTCACAAAGGCGTAATTTTTTTTTTAACTACACAGCCTATCTCTGCCTACGTGAGGACACCTTCTGGTCTTTGTTCGCATTATTTTCCTACAGTAAATGCATAGAGGGCGAACAGCAGAATATTTATAAAAGCTCCCCCCCTTAAGAGGGCCTTCACTCCCTTTTTGGGCATGAAGGTCTGTACTAATCAAGCTGTTCACCTCATTAGGTTACTCTTCCCCGAGCAGATTTGAACCTGTGTAGCCTACTCAGCTACTTATCTTACCTAACCTAGATAGGATATGAGCTTTGATCATTATTTCTACATAATTCTAACAGCACTGGAAGGTGCTTACGGTTATTACATGCTACCTCCTATAATTGTGATGTTTTAGACCTAGCCTAGTGGTACATTCTATTGTATTCCCTAGCCTAACCTATCCTAACTCGACCATAGCACCAATGTAAGAGATAATGTTCTAGCTAAATTACAAAGTTTTTTTTTATGTTCAGTACACTGGTAATTCATACACTTGATGAGGTTTGCCTCATGTGATAAAATGTTTACCCCACTGAGGTCTTAGGCCATGCGTGCCATGAGCATAGTGGCTCTTTTCACAATAGTTAAGATTGTCTGATTTTAGTTACACCACTTATGTGATTAATGTAAGCTCTGGATGGTAAGTGGAAGGGACAAGGTTACTAGTCTGATGTACAGTACTTAATTTGGTCTAGGCTATGTATGAGGAAATAGATCACACTGGCTACCTCCTCTGAGCAAGGGGCCAGGATCACTCTAAGATGGTAGGGCACTGTGCCGAGAGGGCACTAGTGCCAGGATGAGCTCATGGCTCGACAACTACTGGGCTCTCTTTCACCCATTCTTCTTCTTCTTTGGGTTCCTCCAAGGCCTATCAGTATCAGACCTAGGAGGTGATGAGGGCACCGACTCTGGGGAAAGGCCAGAAGGGCTAGTGGGCGTGAAGTCAGGGGCAACCCAAGTTACAGAGGGCCTCCCACCGGCCGCTGGCGACAACCGGAGCGAGAGCGATCTTGACCTCTACGTCCGGGAGGAGGCCAGCGCCCTGGTCTCCCAGAGAAGGTGTAACAGTTTGATCCTCCAGAGGTTCATCCTCTGGGACAGATTTGGCGAAGAAGAAGTGTCGGGTGCCGGAGGCTCTCTGCCGATGATCAATAGTGTGGGGAATCCTGAATCTCCCGGAGGAGGATCCGCCTCATGATTTAGACCCGGCACAGGGTCCTTCTCAACTGATGACTCGATGTCCCTGCCGGACGGAGCATGGCACTGCTCAGCGCTCGCAGCGGCACTGGCAGAAGCTGAGGTCAGTATGCTCGGATAAGGGGTCCGAGGTACAATACTGCGGATGAGATTCTGCACTTGGCTGCGGCAGAGATTCCTGCCCCAGCTGGAGATCGTAGCCTCTCAGAGAGTCTTGTTTGGGGGCGTCCGCTGGGCGTTGCTTACTTGGGCAGCCCTCCCAATTTGTGGAGTGGCCTGTCCGCTTGCACGTCCTGCAGCGGTACTGCTCCTCTTGAATGTCTATTTGGGGAGAGGGAGGACCTCTTTGTGGGCCAGCCCTTCGCAACTGGATAGGGCTAGGCTGAGAATGGTTCAGTGTGTGCCCCTTCCACTGACCACTTCGGTGGGCGGAAGGTGGGGTTTCATCTTTATCTGGTTCTCCTACAGTCGGGGCCTTTGTGGAGGAGGTAGCGTGGCTGGCGGCGGCTGCTGGTAAAGGGCTTCCCAGAGAAGGTCCCGACTCCAACAGGAAGTCCACTCCGGGCCGAATTCCACCCACCACGCCAAGGTGGTGGGGTAGGGTGCCCCAAGGTGTCGTGACCTGGAGCTTGACCGTGGGAGCGGTAATGGTGTGGCACTCTATCCACTTCATCTCCCACTGGGTTTTCTCGTCAACCATGGCACCGACTGGCACTTGGGCCCTGCCGATCAGGCTAATGTCTGCCACAGTGTCTACTGTGACCGGAAGGGTCACGGGCAGGCTAGTGCTCTGAAGTGGGGCCACCAAGATGAACTGGGTTTCCAGTCTCTTGGGGTAAAGGATCTTGTGCGGCCCGGCCACAGAGAATGAGGTGCTAATGAGGCTAACGAACTTGGTGGTGGGGACGTGATGTGGACAGGTCGGAGATCCAGCATTGTAGTGGCTGGCAGCACCACAGGATTTGCACGGGCCTCTTGTAGGGGCTCGGTGGCCTGCAGTAACTGTTGGTGGGGAGGGTTGAATGGATGAAACGGGAGAGGAGTTCTGGCTGGTAGTAGTAGGTTGCTTGTTAGTGCCTAGCTTGTATGGTACTCAGCTTCAGCGTGCCCCACCTTGTTACAGTGGGTGCACGTAGGCTTGCTTGGCAGTCCATTCTTCGGGCAAGTTGAGTTTGAGAGGTAGGCAGGCAGAACGATGCCTCGATTTCCTCCAGCCATCCTTCTGGCTCGTCCTCAGTCCACTTGGGGACGAGGAATTGATGCTCAGGATTGGAGCATTTGGTGCAGCAGGTGTGGGGCTGAGGTTGCTGTCTAGCTATAGCTTCGGCATTCTCCCTTTTGTTCCAGGTCAAGCTCCTTTTTCTTTTGAAGGCTAACTCATGCTGTCTATCCTTTCTTTCTTTCGTCTTCTAGCTGCCTCTCTGTTCAGCGTCATACTCTCTGTTCATTTCATACGCCCTCCATTCTTCTTCATACCTCCTCTGTTTGGCTTCATAATTCCGCCATTAGAGTCTTTCTTCCTTCTCTAGCTTGGCCAAGTCGTCCATTTGCTCCTTGACCCAGGTGGCAAGTTCCAATCTGGTGACCTGCCACATCCTGAATTCCAGGAAGGCTTTATAATTCTCTCGCTGCCATGGTTCTGTGGAAGGGTCTACCCGGGTCGGCTGGGCGTACTTGGCATCGAGAAGCGTCCCTTCAGTGACGTGGCACTCTTCAAAAGGTGGCACTGTTGTTGGGTGCCGCGGTGTCACACTGGTGGCACTCAGTATCCTATGTACTGGTGCAGGTTAGGTACTAGAAGGACTTTTTCTTCTGTGTTCTTTGTCTGGTTTTATTTTTTCTAGTTTGCTTGGTTGGTGGCAATTAGGTGCCAGTGTGTTCCTAGGAACCCCTTACGTGAGTCCAACTAGACTATATGTAGTGAAATGCACTCTACCCCAGCAGAGTGTAACAAATGAGTGAGAGAGCAATGTCCGCAGGTTGCTGACTCTCTCGATTTGGGTTGACTCGTCCTTCTCAGTATTTTCTTTTAGTGTTCCATCTTTTACGTGCTGTTTGATAATTATGAGATAATGTTCGTGATGATAGTTTGATCTTACCTATACTGATTTAATCTTTGCAGTGTTTGTTTTCTTTTTCCTTTCCTCTTCGTTCGTATTCACTTGAACATCGCGCAAGTCAGGCACTTATTACTAGTGAGCACCACAGACACGTCCTACCCGCACGAAAGCTCCACAAAGACATACCGAGAGGTGAGACTGTAAAGTCACCACATCGGCGCCAGGATAGTGTTTCGGCGGCGCCATTAATTAAGTCTCCGCTGAGCTTGTTTTCTTGGTGACTTCCCATTTTCTTCAAGCTCAATTAGTCACGCCTAAAACGTGCCAGGTCACGCATTTTAATCATTTTTACTTTATGCGTATTTATACAAATGTCACACATTGTGTATCACATGTTTTCTTCATTCACAGGCATCAAAGACTGTATCCATATTGCAGCCTGTATGTTTTGTATTGTAATTTGTACTGTTCACTGCATATTATTGTTTATTGTTTCAACCTCAGGTCACAGTCAGTTCCATTGTCTCTCGCGGGGTCGGGCGTCAGTCGGCCGCAATATATGCTGCCTGATCTGTAATAAAGTAGCAGTAACTTTTACTCGTTCTTTCTTTGACACCTTACAGTGGTGACTCCTCGGAGTATCCCGGAGCCATTAGCGGATCCACACGGGCGACTTAGTCTTGGCTCCAGGATTTCTCCAAAACGCTCTTAGCGCCTAAACACGCGCTTCGTAACCAGCGTTTGAGCCGCGTTGACTTTCGTCGGCGTACCCCACCAGCGCCACTAGCGAACCACACGGCGCGACGAAACTGCGCATTGACGCGAAAGTACCCCACCCAGTAAGGGGTCAAGGAGCTTGAGCATGAACGCCGATATCCCCTCCTTCATGCAGTTAAACGCTGGACCTCGCGGACTGGAGGTTTACCTACCTCCCATCACACCCGCCGGCCTCGCACGAGGCCCTCCCAACTCCACACCAGCGCCCTGAACACACAACGGCCGGCAACACACCGCGGCCGCCACCGTAAAGCTGCCGCACGCAGGGGAACCCATCGGCGTGGCTGCGCAGGGGTGGAGAGCTACTTCAGAATCGCGGGACTCTGACGGATTAAATCCCACAGGCCGACACAGTGCTCAACGCCTTCCGAGGACGGTACAGAAAACTCATCTCGCGAACCAAACACACACCTCACATACAGCACCACAAAAAGTTCCTCCTCAAGCTTGCTCCCCGCCCATCGCCGAAAGCGGGCCGCTTCTGTGCTATCGACCTTGCCATACAAGGATTAGCCGACGCGCCCTCGTCTTGGGAGATCAAAGTCACCACATCAGCGCCAGGATAGTGCTCTCAGCGCGCCATTAATTAAGTCTCCGCTGAGCTTGTTTTCTTTTGGTGATTTCATTTTCTTCAAGCTCACTAGTCACGCCTAAAACGTGCCAGGTCACGCATTTTAATCATTTTTACTTTATGCGTGATTTATAAAATGTCACACATTGTTATCATTATGCTTCTTCATTCACAGGCATCAAGACTGTATCCATTATAGCTCTGTATGTTTTGTATTGTAATTTGTACTCATTCACTGCATATTATTGTTTATTGTTTCGACTCTCAGGTCACAGTCAATTCCTAATGTCTCTCGCGGTCAAGGCCAGTCGGCCGCAGAATATAAGCTGCCTGATCTGTAAAAAGTAGCAGCAACTTACCTGCTCGCTTCTTTGACACCTTACAAGACCACCTCAGAAAAGAATGGATCAGATATACGACTTGAAAATAAGCAAGAGATTGAGGAAGAAAACCCAGCTTAAAGAGCTTTGTAAAATTGGAAACAACATAACAAAAGAAGAAAACAAAATAAGAAAGATGTGGGAATGAAAGCAAAAAAGAACAGTACACAAACACGACATGGAAGAGATGATGAATAGGCAAGATTAGAACAGCATAATATATACCAAATTATACATCGTTAAGATAATACATGGATGTAGTGTACGACCTAACAGTGACAAATTAAACCCATGGAAAGCCAAATATAACTGAAGAGGATGAAAATAACTGAGAAATGAAATCAAACAGAGCACCAGGGCCAGATGGGATGAAGCTAGTTCTGTTCAAACTGTTTACAAAGCACTAACCTTAAATAGAGATTGGGTGAATGTTTAAACAACATACTGAAAAGCAGGAAAACACAGAACACCTGGTTTTAAGTAAAAAAACGACACTACACCCAAGAAACAACACTCTACAGTCAAAGATCTGATCAATTGCATTAACTAATGTGTCATATAGAATTTCCATGGAGATCCTGAAAACCAAAATAGGGAAAGCATATTAAAAATATAAGGGAAACGCATGAACAGCAATCAGGCTTTACTACTCAAAGAAGAGGAATTGATGATTTGTAAATCTTATAATATTGCATACAAGAAAATGTACAGAAGAAAGACTCGTTATTTGTGGTATCAGCTAGACTTCCAAAAAGCATTTGACTCAGTTAACAGAAAAAGCCATGAGGTCATGGTGAAATATGGGCTACATGCAGAGGTAATGAGTGCAGTAGCAAAGATATATGCAAATGACATAACAAGTCTGTCTATGCCTCAATAATGTAGGACAAAAAGAGCTGAGTGTAACAAATGGAATAAGGTAGTGATGCAATGGTTCCACCATATTCTTTCTCTAATAACTTACTTGATAATCGAAAATTAGAAAGTACAACGAAAGGTTTCAGAAGTGAAATTATATGGATAGTGGCACTATTATTATAAGCAGACGATGGATTAATCCTAGGACACACCCTTGAAGAAATAACAAAGGCAACAGAAACCCTTAGGAAATAGTGCAAGTGAACGTGGCCAAACATAAACAAAGACAAAAGCAATATATATTAATATTCAACGACTGGTATAGTATTGACGATGTAGAAAATATACATCACATAGAAGGAATAAAATAGTTAAGCAGATAAAATAATTGGTGTGTCTATTGTAAGGTGTCGAAGAAACGAGCAGGCAAAAGCATCATACTTTTATTACTGTTGTTGTATTGTATTGTATTAATAACTCTTGTGTTGGCACGGCCTTCCTTGCTTGGCTCCGTAGGCTTTATTACAGATCCAGGTAGAAGCGAGGAAGCACGAATTCACTTTCGCCCGCGAGACAATGGAATTGACTGTGACCTGAGGTTGAAACAATATACAATAATATGCAGGAACGAGTACAAATTACTAAATACAAAAATATACAGAACTATACACATGGATAAAGTCTTGATGCCTGGTGAATGAAGAAAACATGTGATACACAATGTGTGACATTTTGTATAAATACGCATAAAGCAAAAATGACAAAATGCGTGACCTGGCACTAGGCGTGACTAATTGAGTTTGAAGAAAATGGAAAGTCACCAAAGAAAACAAGCTCAGCGGAGACTTAATTAATGGCGCCGCTTAAACACTACGCTTTTCGGCGCTGATGTGGTGACTTACAAATACTCCCAAGGCGAGGGACGCGTCTGACTAATCCCTGCACCTGGTGGGACGCTGAAGGGTTCCGGGCGTCTTTGAAGATAACGAGGGGTCTCCGCCTGTGAGCTGCTGTTTGGCGGTCCTTCCTGGGCGGCCGCGCCTGGGGTGAGGCGTGCTGGAAGTGCAGTTTGGGCGGAAGGGGTGAAGCGTCGCTGTCGGGACTCTCGACAGGAAGGGGCTTTAATCGGTCTGCCAAACCCAGTCGTTCTTGCCTGGGGTGCCAGCCGGAACGCTTTGCTGTTCGCTCCAGCACGCCGAAGGTCCCCTGTAGGGCTTAAGATTAGTGGTGGACGGACGGGCGCTGACTCTGGACGAAGACGGGTGGCGGATGACAGCTGTGGGTGCATGGAAGGTGGTTGCTTTGTCGATGGGCGAGCGCCTGCAGGCGAACTTGCCGGCCACATTGCGGAGCCTCTGCAGTGATGGGATGTGGCGATCTTCTGTCACAAGTTCGCCCGGGACCATGAGGGGCTCACCGTGGGTTTTTTCAGCTGCGGATGGGGTGCTGTCGGCTCTGGGGGTGGTTCTCAAACCGAGGAGGACCCACGGCAGCTGATGTTTCCAGTCCTCGGCAGTGCAGTGGGCCATGAGGGATGCCTTCAGGGATCTGTGGAACCGCTCAACCAGGCTGTTGGCCGCCGGGTTGTATGCCGTGGTGGTGTGGTGAATGGTTCCCCGCAGCTGAGCCAGGGCAGACCACAATTCGGACAGGAAGGCCCCTGTCGGTTGTGATGTGGTCCGGGACGCCAAAGCGGCTAACCCAACTGGAAAGCAGGGCCTCGGCACACGCGCGCTGGCGGTGGCTTCTTGCAGGTGTGGCCGGGCCACCTTGTCAGCGGTCTACCACCGTCAGGAGGTATCTGGACCCACCTGACTGGGGAAGGGGCCCGATGACGTCGACATGAATGTGGCCGAAGCGGCGCTCTGGCTGCGGGAACTCGCCTACCCCGTACTGCGTGTGACGACCCACCTTGCTGGTTTGGCACTGCAGGCACTGTTTCGCCCAGGACGTGGCGTCCTGCACCCCGTGCCAAACGAACTTTTTTGAGAGCAGCTTGGCCGTGGTTCTGCCAGAGGGATGTGAGAGGCCGTGAATTATGTCGAATACCTGGCGGCGGCGTGAGGCTGGAACCAAGGGGCGGGGCTGACCCGTACTGATGTCGCAGAGGAGACTTGGGCCTCTGGGGGCGAGGGTCACGTCCCGCCACTTAGGGGACGTGATGGCGGTGCAGTAGGCCGGGGTTTCTGGGTCAGCGGCCTGTTCTCTGGCGAGGTCTTGGTAGTTTACTCCGAGCTGCACTGCGTTCAACTCGACTCTGGAGAGGGCGTCTGCTACAGGATTTTTCCTGCCGGGGAGGTACCTGATGGAGCAGGTGAATTCGGCTATGGCTGAGAGGTGGCGGTGCTGCCTGGAAGACCATGCATCCCCTTGCTTGGTGAAGGCGTGAACCAATGGCTGGTGGTCCGTGAAGATTGTGAAGGGCGTCCCCTCCAGGAGGAACTTGAAGTGCCTGACTGCGCAGTACATCGCGTAGAGTTCCCTGTCGAAGGTGCTGTAGCGGGTCTCTGCGGGATTGAATTTCTTGCTGAAGAAGGCGATGGGCTGGGCAGCGCCGTTGATGACCTGCTCTAGGACAGCACCACATGCGATGTTACTGGCATCCGTTGTTAGCTGGAGAGTGGCCTTGGGATCCTGGTGTGCCAAGGCGGTTGCCTCGGCGAGGGCGGCCTTCGTCAGGGAGAAGGCCTGCTGCTGGCTGGGTCCCCAAGACAGGGACTTTGGTTGGCCTTTAGAACTTCCGTCAGGGGGCGTGGTGTGTGCGATCCCGGGATGAACCGCCTGTAGAGGTTCACCATCCCGAGGAACTCCTGGACGGCCTTGATGGAGGTGGGGTTGGGAACCTGGTTACGCTGCTGCTTACTTTTGGTGTGGTGGGTTGACGCCTGCTGGGGATACCTCTTGGCCCAGGGAGTCGGCTTTCTGGACGCCGAAGGTGCACTTGTCAAAACGGACGACAAGGTCATTCTCTTGGAGGCGCCGCAGGACTGCCCGGATGTGCTTTTGCTGTTCACTGTGAGACCTGGAAAATATGAGGATGTCATCAACGTAGCAGACGCAGAACTTCAGGTCCCCGAGGATGTTGTCCATGAGCCGCTGGAAGGTCACCCCGGCATTCCTCAATCCGAAGATGGAGAAGGCGAACACGTAGGACCCGAACGGCGTGATGATGGCAGTCTTTGGTATATCCTCTGGTGCGACAGGTACCTGAAAGTATGATTTAAGAAGGTCCAATTTAGTGAATACCTTGGCTTCGTGAAAGGAGGCCGTGAGGTCCTGCATGTTGGGCAAGGGGTAGTGGTCGGGCTCTGTTGCAACGTTGAGACATCTGTAGTCACCATAAGGTCTCCAGGAGCCATCCAGTTTCTGCACCATGTGGAGGCCCACGGGCTGGAGGCCTTTCTGCAGATTCCCATCCGCTCCATCTCTGCGTGCCGCTTCGCCTCCTGAAAGCGCTGTGGGGAAGCCTTGGAACTTCGCATGTGTCGGGGCCTCTAGTTGTTATGTGGTGGTATATGCCATGTTTGGCTGGGGCCCCGGGGACTTGTCGAAGTTCGGGCTTGAACACTTCGGGGAACTCCGTCAGCAGGTGTGCGTACTGGTGGGGGGCGACGGAGCTGATGGTGGGTGCCTAGGGTCCCGACATTAATGGGAGAGACCGGCAGGAGTCAGTATCGAGGAGGCGCTTACGCCCCACGTCGACTAGCAGGCCGAAGTGCGCCAGGAAGTCAGCCCCCAGGAGTGGGGTTCCTACGTCCGCGACGATGAAGTCCCAGGAGTAATTCTGGCCAAGGATGGAAATCGACAGGGGCTTGGTGCCGTAGGAGAGGATGGGGGATCTGTTGGCGGCCGTCAGGAAAGCGGCCGGGTCTGGTTTCTGGTTGCGGTCCTCCCTGGATGCCGGGAAGATCGACCTAAAGGCCCCTGTGTCGACCAGCATCATCCTGCCGGAGACGGTGTTGCGGACATAGAAACCTACTGGTTCTGGACCCCTGGGTTTTTTGGTTGCCATGGCGGTTTGTCCTGCTGGCTGCAGCCACCCCCGTTTTTTGAACGGGCAAACGAGCAGGGCAGCAGGCAGTTTCGGGCGTCTTTGCCGAACCACTTGTGGTAGCAACAGAGGCCCGGGGAACTCCATTTGTTGTGGGGCGGTGGCCGCCTCCTGGCGATGGCGTTGACGTCCGTGAAGTGCTGCGCCGTTTCTATGAGGTCGTCGTGAGGCATGGTGTAGGGGTGAGGACCTTTGGGAGGAGCTGGTGAAGGTAAATCTCCCGCAACAGGTTTATTTCCTGCCACTTTTTCGTGCCGTCGAAATCTGGTAGTGAAAGAAGGTCCTCGACCATGCTCCATGCGTCCCTTGCGTTGAGGTCATGCCATGGGTTGACGCAAGGTCGATGAAGGCGGCCCCGCTCGGCGATAGGTAGAACGCAAGGGGAGGATCTTCTTCAGCGGCGTTGTATGTAGGGTGTGTGTGGGGCACCGCGGGCGAGTTTTCTGTATACCTCCTCGGGAGGGCATTGAGGACTGTGTGTCGGACTGCAGGATTTCGTCCGTCAGGTGCGCCACCCTGAAGTGACTCTCGACCCTACGCAGCCACATCGTTGGGTTCCCCTGTATAAAAGGTGGCAACTTTATGGTCAGGGTGGCCCGTTATGTGTTGCCGGGCCATGGAGTGTTCGGGGTACTGGCATGGGTGTGGAGGTGCGGTAGGGCCTCGGTGCGGGGGCGGGTGAGATGGGAGGAAGGTAGACCTCCGAGTCCGCGAGGTCCACGGTTAACTGCACGAAGGAGGGGATGCCCGCGTCCATGCTCGCTCTTTGCCCTCTTACTGGAGTGAGGTACTCGCGTCAGAACGCACTTTTGTGCGCAGTGTGGGTTCGCTAGTGACGCTGGTGGTTTTGCCAACAAGAGTCAGCACGCTCAAACGCTGGTTACAGCACCTGTTTTAGAAACATATAAGAGCGTTGGAGAATTCCTGGAGCCAAGACTGAGTCGCGTGTCGGTCCGCTAATGGCTCCGGGATACTCCGGTCACCACTGTAAGAGGTGCAAAAGAAACGAGCAGGTAAAGTTACTGCTGGTTTATTACAGATTCAGGCAGTTTATATAGCGCACTGGCGCGAACGCGAAAGACAATGACATTGAGCGTGACCTAAGGTCAAAAACTATTAACAATAATATCGGTGAATAAATACAATTTACAATACAAAAACATACAGAGCTCAATATGGATACAGTCTTGATGCCTGCGAATAAAGAAACATACGATACATAATTTATGACAGTTGGACAAATACATATAGAGTTGAAATGGTAGAAAATGCGTGACCTGGCACGTTAGGCGTGACGATTTGAGTACAAAGAAAGTGGGAAGTCACCAAAGAAAACTTGCTCAGCGGAGACTTGATTAATGACGCCTTCAAAGTACAGTACTCCGCTGACGTCGATGTGGTGACTTTACAACTGTATCAATAATAGCAACAAGGCGTCTTCAGGATAAATTATGAATATTGTTTTAATACAATACGTAGTCAATAGTTGACTCGCATTGTCTGCATATATATGTACACGATGTGTTATTGATTTTTAATTTTCGGTAATTTTTAGCATTTTGTATTTCATGTATATAACAGTTTACTAAGACCAACACAACATAATACTACATAAATAATCACAAGTAATTATTCTTAGTAAAGTATTTGTCACATAAACTGCAGTTTATAGTTAGTATTTACAATTTATTATTTTGTCCTTGCTTTATTTATAATTATATATATATATATATATATATATATATATATATATATATATATATATATATATATATATATATATATATATATATATATATAACTATTCATATATATATATGTGTGTTTTTTAGGATCAGATCACTTGATTTTTGTGGGTACCTCCATTTACACACTTTTTTTTTTATGTGCATTACACTATAAGGTTGACAACTGTTGAACAGTGGACGATAGGGCAAAGTACGAAATGGTTCAGTCATGTCTGCTACTGACCCCTCCTTTCCTCATCTCCCACAACCACCTTCCTCACCACATCAGCCTTCCTCACCTTGCTATACTTCACCATTACTAAGCATGTCTTCACCACTGCCCAGCCCTTCGTGTCGCGATCATGTGTTCCAGCTTCTCCCCATTCCTCTATCACCCATCCTTCCTTCATCCCCTCATCATCCTCCCTTATCACCACTACCTGGCCCATCACATTCATCCCCTCACCACTCACCCTCATCACCACTACCTGGCCCTTCTCATTTCTCATCCCTTGCTCACTCACAGTCACCATCTCCCGGGTCCCCATGAGCTTGCATCACAATCGTCACTCATCACTAAACATCTCCTCTCACCACCAGCCACTGCATCACCCACAGCAGAGTCAGCGCTTATTCTTTATGAAGTTGAGGAAGAAGAATAACACTCTCCACCCAGCTCGGATGAGGAGTAATGTGAGTATAGGTTCTTAGGTTTATTTAGTCTAAAGAAAACTGTTCCGTGGCGGAGGAGGGAGGGAGAGGTGAAAGGGGTTAAGAGTTTTTACATATAATAATAATAACGTACATGTTATAGAATTGCCTCCGCCGTGGCACAATGCATCACCATACTGCCTTAGTTTTCTATTTAGTTCTACACCTTCTTATGCCTCTAGCAATTTTTGCAGAAACTTATTATTAGGGGAGGTAGTACTCCACTGGGATCACAACAGATGTAGCCCACAGCGACACAGCCTACAAAAGGTTGGGGACCACTGCATGCAGTACATAATAGATTTTAAGCAGTAATTATTAAATTTTGGTTGAATTTACATGGAATGACCTTTTTGAGTGTATATATATAAGATATATATATATATATATATAAAACTATATATATATATATATAAATATATATATATATAAAATTATGTATCTTTATTCATTTATATATGATGGTAGAGTTGCTATTAATTTTATAATTAGCTTTTGATATTAATATTAGGATCTATTACAAAGTAATGGTGTCGACCTGGGGCATTGCCGAGGTTTCTGCTTGGCTTACAAGAATAGGATTACAAAAATATGTTCAAGCTTTTTGGTAAGTCCTTTAGCGTGAACAAATAAGAAATATTTACTTTTCAGAAAACAGATTTGTTTTTCCTCTATATTAAACTATTGAGTACAGTTTGTTAATATACTTATTGACTTAAAACCAAAACGAGCGCATCTTAAAGTTCTGCCTCCGACTGTATGTCACATGATGCAAAAGGTTAAATTCTCAAGATCACAGAAAAACAAAAAACAAAAAATTTTTCACGATAATTCCAGTAGAATCATCGTATAGGCGTCAAACCGAAACCAAAATGTGTCTTTCAATTCATGCATCTGACCTCCTTGGCGGAGTCTGAGCTCTGAAGCTTTTTTCCTTGTATTTGTCACAATTTTTGCGTTATTTTTCAATCTGTTTTAAATGATGTAGTCATTGATCAAACTCACCTCATACACAGTTTTGTTTCTTTTTAAATTGATTAGTAATGTTACAGAACCCAAATTAACTTTTCTTTTACAGATCTGTAAACAACATAATGCCTAATGTCAAAGCCCATCAATTCCTTGCCCATTTTGTAGTTTGCCAATTTACAGTTTTTGCGAATACACTACGCACTTACAGATATTTCATGAACATGAAAAAAAGTTCAAAATCAATTGTCTTGATCTGATTGTTATATAAAACCTTTACAAGAGTGACGCCATATAAACGGCATAATCAAAGAAATCATGCAATAAAAGAATTCTTTGACTTCCCATCAATTAGTTCTCCAAAACTTGCAGAATCAAACATAATAAACAATGCTGAGAAGCCACAGCATGAACATTATATGAAACCGATTCACTCAGGAAGCAATTGTGGTGAAAGCCAAAGAAGGGGTGAAGGAGGATTTTACAAAGCATTTTGCACACTACCTACTCAGTATAAAAGAGACACATGCTACCAGACAATTTGCAAAGTCTCTAATTTCAGGCTAGAGTTTTACTGAATTTCACTGTTAATACATTTAAACAAATGATAAATCAATGTTTCTTAGAAGAACATGGATGTTACCCAAAAAGAATTCTCAAACATACAAAAAATTAATGGCTTTATATGAAACAATGTTTTGATGAGGAGATAAATGCAGGTCAACAGTAAGTTCAAATTAAAGAACTATGTTATATCAAACTTTCCTTATTTTGCACCACATTTATTTATTATCTGTTCATGACCATCTCCACATATCATTATGTCCCTATAATTGATATGCTAAAAGCATTTCTTTCAATTGATGTCCAGAAACAAGTGCAAAAAATGAACATAGTAGTCATCACCCAAATGTTTTATATGACACTTGTGATGGTGAGTGTAATAATACTGAACGCTCTTCAACAGCTGTTATTAAGCTTTACATGTACATAGATGAGTTTGAACTCTGCAATCCATCGGTGCCAAGTGTATCAGGACTACCAAATTGACTGCAGTGTATTTTAAGATTGAAACTTGCCTAAAATCTAAGAAATAAAGATACCATATTTTTGTGTTGATTTTGCTAGGCATAAGTATTTGAAATTATATGATCAACATACCAAGCATTGTTTGAGCCGTTGTTAACAGACTTGCATACTCTTGAAAATGGCATTGAGTAATGAATCAGGCTCTAAAAACTTAAACTTTTGAAGCAGTATTGGAGGTTGTGCTGGGAGATAATTTATCTTCCCATTCTGTGGCTGGTTTTCAGACACATTTTAATTCAGAACTTACCTCCTTTTGTAGATTTTGTTTTAGTATAAAATACTCTCAGTTCAGGGACACATTATGCATATCTAAACTTAGAGAAAGGAATAATGCTGCTATGCCAATCAAATCAAGTTCATTGATGATGATGCAGCAGATGCAGCTATATGGCATTAAGCATAGATGTGCATTCTCTCAATTAAGTTACTTCAAAGTTCCTGAAGCATTTCTTCTGATATAATGCATGACTGTCTTGAAGGAATCATTCCCTCAAGAGTTGAACTTGTTCTTAAACAACTTTATACTGAGAAGCTTGTTACAGTTAAAGATTTAAATGAATCCCTCCCCTTCACACCAGGTTACCTGTCAGTGATAAGCCTAATTCTTTTCTGACAATTTTTTTAGTGGTGGTTGCAAGATTGTGGGTAAGGCTTCACAGAAGTTAGAGCTTTTCTAATCCTGCCTCAGCTTGTTGTCTTTTACCTCTGTACTCTGCAGCATGGGATGTTTACATAACACTGAGGCAATGTATGGATTTTATATTCAGTCAGTTATTGAAAAGATTCTCTGCCATTTTTAGCCAGCTTAATTGAATTACTATCTTCTAAAATTCAAGAGCACATTTGGTCCTGGTAATTTATATACCTAAACATCATTTCATGATGCACTTTCCATCACAAATTTCGGACCCTTGAGAAATTTGTTGGTAAAATTTTGAGGCTAAACATCAATATTTTAAAAACTTATTGTAAATACTAGAATTTTAAGAATGTCACTCAAACACTGACTGAAAGACATCAAATGAAAGTTGCTCATGCACTTGCATCTACATGTTTTTTGTCAGAGGAAAGGAACCACAATCTGCAGTAAATATATTGATGTAAACAACAAATCTCTAAAAGTTGCCCTTCAAGATAAGATTGGTAAACCATTTTATTCACAGTTAAAGTTAAATTGTCTGAAAGTTGATGGCATAGTTCATAACATTAATTCAAATGCTTGCTATATTTTAGTTGCATTGATGAAATTCCATGTTTTCAAGTCAAACACTTAGTATTATTGGAAGATGAGTGGTATTTTTGTCTAAAATTGTTTTTACCTCTGTTGTATAATGAGATTGCTCATGCATATGAAGTTGAACCTCAGTCAGTTTGGATAAATTGTTCTCCTGATTCTTTACAGAGCTGTCACAAACATAGAATTTACAAGAAAAATCAGGTAACATATGCTTATTCTATATTCTTTGTCAACAAGTACCTCCAATACCTTAAGTAAGATTATAAAGCATTCGTTTTTCTCTCTTTGGAACTGAAAAATTATTATTTGTGCATTTTTTTAACAGTAATGTACAGTTTAAGCAATTCATAATGTGGATTTTTGTACCAAACTTTAAAAAGATTGTTATTATTTATATTTCATTAGACAATGAAATGGAAGGGCAAGACATTTTGGACATTAATGAGAAGATGATTGGGGAGCTGATTCCTCCAATAGGAAAACAGCTCCTTTACTTAAGGGAGCAGGCTATTTTGAAGGGCTCATCTCCCTCAAAGCTGGATGCCAAACCTGGAGCTGAAACGCAGTCACCTCCGACAGGAAACTCATCAGAAATAACTTCTACCCCAACAAGCAGTACGTCAGGAATAACCTCTATGCCGAGTAGTAAGTCAGGACAACAATCACCAACTTCCCAAATAGACGCGTCGTTCACTGATGATGAGAAATGTCTCAGCCATAACCCAACCAAAAATTATGAAAACCCTGATGAACTTTGGAATGATTTACAGAATTACAAGTGAGTTGCTGCTCTTTATAACACATTATTTCTGGGCCCCTGCACGCTTTTTGAATGTATTCATTACCAAGTGGCCTTCTCTTGATGCTCACCTCATTTAATTTTTGACATTTCAGACTGCCTCTATTTTCACCATGCATAAAGACCATCTTACAAACAAGGAAAAGTTCACAGGATTACCTGCCTGGGACTTCAAACAGAAGGGCACTCATCAGATGGCGCTTACAGATGATCTAGTAAAAAAGCATATTGTGTAGACGAGTACATCATTCTTTATCTATTTCATTGCTTTTATACCTTAAATGCCCTGGTATATTATGGGCCTCCCTTGAGGCTATTGTCTGCAACAATATTAATTAAATTTCAGTATATTATTGAACATTATAGTTTTGTAATCTCTCAGCTTATAAATGCAAAATAATATAAGGCATCTATATACTACACAGCCTGCAATATTGGAAGGGCAATATTTGATTTTCTGTGACTTGTTTCCTGTTCATAATATAAGGGTCCCTGTATCAGGTTTCTATTCAGGACACTGTCAAACAAGGATACAAAACCTCTTGAATGCCCTGTTCAGGCGGTATCCACACATTGGAGACCCTGTGAGAATTTGTACACTGTTATTAATGTTCACTATGTGATGTCCATCTCACCTGTGTCTGTTGTCCATTTTTATTTACTTGATCAAAGTAAATAGCTTTCTAGATTTAGCGTATGGAGTATAGCTGCGTTGTGTGCCAATATATTTTAACTTTTGTTATTAACTATTCTGTAATACATGTTTTGTTTCAGCGGTGGGGCCATAAGTAATTCATAACACTCAACACACTTCATTATACCCCATGAGATGTTTGATCACTGGAAGTACTGTATCTATCTGGTTTTTTCACAAATCTCTACATGTTACTAACTGTGCAATGTTTAGGCATGGCCAACTTATCTCGATTTATTGTTTCATATTCAGTTTTATACATAAAGGTCAATAATCAGTATGTAATTATTACAATACAGCCATCTGGCATTTCACCTGTTGAATCAAGGAATTATACAACTCTTTATTCTCTCACATGGTTTATATTTCTAATGTAAGTTTATCTTTTAAGATATAGTGTATCATATGTGCACTGTACTAAACTACAGCATATGTATTCTAAGAGCATTTTGTTTTGTGTTATTCAACAGAAGTTTATCTTTTAAGATATAGTGTATCATATGTGCACTGTACTAAACTACAGCATATGTATTCTAAGAGCATTTTGTTCTGTGTTATTCAACAGAAGTGTTGGAGGATGTCCCTTCGATGATGAAAAATATTCGAATGCCATTAGGCTGGAACCAAATGATGGGCAAATTCTAAAAAAAAACTGGGGCCTAGGGACAGGAGGTCGTAAGAGGGTTGGGAAACAGTGGATGAAGAAAGGGGGTTTCTGTCAAAAGACAGAAACTTAAGGTACTATTTTTTTATTTCTATTCTGCCTGCTTATTTTATGATTAAGGTTATATTCGGTTTGGTTGCCGGGATAGTTCAGAGGGGAAGGGGGTAATTTTAGAAGAAAATTAGAAGAGAAAGAAAAAAAGATAGAAAATGGAAGAAGTTGAAAATTAACAGAATGGGGCTAACCAGTTCTGGTCTTGTCAGTTTATAATTTGTTTGGTGTAACGGGACAAGGGCCATTCATTCTGTCTTACTTTCATATGTCTTGTTGTTTCCATACTCCAGGCACACTCATTTGAAGTTCTGGTTGCTAACATTATGGTTAGTTATTCACGATAATGATACTTCATATAACCACTCTTTAAACTTTTTAATTTATTTTCCAGATTGATTTAGAAGGACCTGGGGATGATGAAGTGACACTCATCACATAGATATTTTAAAAATGAATATAAAAAGGATCACCTGATCTTGCTATGATTGCAAGAAAAATGGAGAGGACATTTGCTTTCAGATGGAAGAAGATCAACGATCCAAATTTGTCTGTGGAAGACATCCTCTTAGATTTTCCAGTTCCAAGGAAAGAAATTTTGTAAGTTTCATTGTCATTATCATCTTGGAGGCCGTAAGGTCTTGCATATTGGGCAGAGGGTAGTGGTCGGGCTCCGTTGCAATGTTGAGCTGTCTGTAGTCGCTGCAGGGTCTCCAGGGAGCCGTCCGGTTTCTGCACCATGTGGAGGAGGCCCATGGACTGGAGGCTTCCTGCAGATGCCCATCCGTTCCATCTCCGCGAATGCTTTCGGGCCCTGAAGGCGCTGAGGAAGCCCTGCGGAACTTCGTGTGTCGGGGCCCTTTGTCACTCATATGGTGGTATATGCTGGTGGCTGGGGCCCCGGGGACTTGGCGGCTCGGGCTTAAACACCTCAGGGAACTCCGACAGAAGGTGTGCGTACTGGTGGGAAGCGCGACGCGCTGATGGTGGGTCTGGGTCCCGCCGTTAACGGGAGACCGGCAGAGTCGGTATCGAGGCGGCGCTTGCGCCCCACGTCGATCAGCAGGCCGAAGTGCGCCAGAAAATCGGCCCCAGGAGTGGGGTTCCTCCGCGGCACGATGAAGTCCTCGCTCTGGAGTAACTGCGGGCTGGTGGAGATCGACAGGAGAGGATGAGGGTTGGGTTGGCGGCGCCGCGGGAAGGCGGCCGGGTCTGGTGTCTGGATTGCGTCCTCTGGATGCTGGGAAGACCGACTTGAAGGCTCCTGTGCGACCAGCATCATCCTGCCGAGACGGTTAATCGGCGAGAAACCTACTGTTTTTGAGGCCCTGGGTTCTTCGGCCGCCATGGCGCCTGTCTTGCTGGCGCCGCCACCCCCCGCTTTTTTTTTGAACGGTTGAACGAAAGAGACCAGGCAGTTTGAGCGCCCTTTCGAACCACTTGTAATAGCGACAGAAGCCGGGGACCACCGCTCTGTGGTTCGTGGACGTCTGTTGGCGATGGCGTTGGCTGCTTCTCTCGTCCTCTTCAGGCTGGACGGAGCCGACCGCTGAGTGGCCGGTTTTAGCCGCTGTGAAACCTTGACGGAGTCTGGCGAGGTGTTGTGCCGCTCTATGAGGTCCTCACAGGCATGGTGTAGGGTGCGATCTCTGGTTGCGTACTTCCGAGAGTTAGGCGAAGGAAAAATTTCCCGTGCGGCTTATCTCCTGCCGCTTGTTTGTGCCACCGAGACTGGTGTTGACAGGGGAGATCTACCGACCATGCCCTGCGTCTCTTGGTTCGAGGTCGTGGCGTGGATTATTGGCAAGGTCGATAGCACGGGCGGCCGCTCATGCGATGGCAGGAGCAAGCTTCGAGGAGGAACTTTTGTGGTGCTGTATGTGAGGGTGAGTGTTTGGTACCAGCGAGATGAGTTTATTTGGCCGTCCTCGGAAGGGCGTTGAGCACTATGTCGGCCTGTAGGATTTCGTCCGTGGTCCGCGATTCTGAAGTGGCTCTCCCACCCTGCGCAGCCACCTCGATGGGTTGCTCTATGTGAACGGCGGCAGCTTTAGGGGTGAGGGCGCCCGCGACAGTTGCCCGGCCGCCAGGTGTTCGGGGCGCTGGTGTGGAGTTGCGGGAGGGCCTCGATGCAGGGGCGGGCGCGGTGTGATGGGAGGTAGGTAAACCTCCGAGTTCGCGGGGTCGCGTTTAACTGCATGAAGGAGGATATCGGCGTCCATGCTCGCTCCTTTGACCCCTTACTGGAGTGGGGTACTCGCGTCAGTACGCACTTTTAGTGCGCCCGTGTGGTCCCGCTAGTGACACTGGTGGGTGCGCCCGACGAGTCATGGGCACGCTCAAGCGCTGGTTACAGCGCCGTGTTTAGCTGCTAAGAGCGTTTTGGAGAAATCCTGGAGCCAAGACTAGGTCGCCGTGTCAGTCGCTAATGGCTCGGGATACTCGGGTCACCACTGTAAAGTGTCAAAGAAACGAGCAGGTAAAAGTTACTGCTACTTTATTACAGATCCAGGCAGTTTATATAGCGGCCGACTGACGCCCGACCCGCGAGAGACAATGGAATTGACTGTGACCTGAGGTCGAAACAATATACAATAATATGCAGTGAACGAGTACAAATTACAATACAAAACATACAGAACTACAATATGGATACAGTCTTGATGCCTGTGAATGAAGAAACATGTGATACACAATGTGTGACATTTGTATAAATACGCATAAAGTAAAAATGATTAAAAATGCGACCTGGCACGTTTTAGGCGTGACTAATTGAGCTTGAAGAAAATGGGAAGTCACCAAAGAAAACCTGCTCAGCGGAGACTTAATTAATGGCGCCGCCTAAACACTACGCTGGCGCCGATGTGGTGACTTTACACGATCAGCAACGTGAAAGAGAGAAGCTTCAGAGAATGGATAAAAATGGCACAAATTAAAGCAAAGCAGAAAAGGCAAATATGGCTAGTGCAGAAATCAGTATAAGCTGTAGCAGGATGAAAATAGGAAAACTGTATTGGAAAGGATTAGCGATGCCATCGTTCATGGAAGTCATGAAACTCGAAAGAAAACCATAAATGAACTACAAAAAGTAGACAGTCAAGTATAGCCTATAGAGCAATTCTGAAAGTCTCAAGTTACACAACAAATTGAGTTTTAAGATTCGAAATAGGGGCCTCTTCCTGCCATTCAAGAGATATGAAGAATAGACTATTCTATCTGAAACATGTGTAAAGTCACCACATCGGCGCCAGGATAGTGTTTCGGCGGCGCCATTAATTAAGTCTCCGCTGAGCTTGTTTTCTTTGGTGACTTCCCGTTTTCTGCAAGCTAAATTAGTCACGCCTAAAACGTGCCAGGTCACGCATTTTAATCATTTTTACTTTATGGTATTTATACGAATGTCACACATTGTGTATCACATGTTTCTTCATTCACAGGCATCAAGACTGTATCTATATTGTGTCTCTGTATGTTTCGTATTGTAATTCGTACTCGTTCACTGCATATTATTGTTTATTGTTTCGACCTCAGGTCACAGTCAATTCCATTGTCTCTCACGGCCCGGCGTCAGTCGGCCGCAATATAAGCCGCCTGGATCTGTAATAAATCAGCAAAAAAAGGATCACCTGATCTTGCTATGATTGCAAGAAAAATGGAGAGGACATTTGCTTTCAGATGGAAGAAGATCAACGATCCAAATTTAATTGTGGAAGACATCTCTCTTTAGATTTTCGAGTTGTAAGGGAAAGAAATTTTTGTGTTTCATTGTCATTATCATCTTATTTGATGTTTTTTTGGAGGGGGATGTAGATTGTGGATTTATCAAGAGTTTGCGCAGGTAGATGAATAGAAATTGTCATTAATACTATTAAACAAATATTTTTAGAAAAAGCTAGATTGCATAAGTAATTTGTGACGCTTATTATTTCAGCTTAGGGGAAGCTGAACGTCATGGTATTTTCTGCCTTCTTGAGTAATTTCAACAAAGTTACAGTCATCATTGGTCGAGTTGATGAAGTATGCCAAGTTGCGTTCCAAAAACTTATATATTGATAGGAGGCCATTCTGGATAAATTATTGATGAAGTCTACAGCAGTTTTCAGCATTGTTCTTTTTATATGAAGTTTTCTCAATTTTCCTTGTGAGGGCACAAAAATCACCATTAAGTTGGCTAAGTATGTTTCCAAAACTCTTCTCAAGACATTCAACCTAACAATAGGCCATCTTCAGGAGAAGTGGTTCTGAAAAAGTTTGACTTGAAGTAGCAGACAGGTAGGTATTTATATCTGGTGGGGAGGTGAGTGGCCATGGGTTTCAGCCAATTTTTATAGATGCTTTATAACCATCTATAAATATACAACAGCTGCTTGAGTCAACATTGCCATCTAGTAGAAGAAATCCTACCCCAAGCAGTGGCTCAAGTTAGGAATTTGTCTATATACCGTTCTGATTGGCTAACAGCTCTCTTGGAAATACTGTACTGAATTTTCATTGGCTGAAAACGTTTCTGGGAACTTCTGAGAATCCTGAATTTTGATTGGCTGAAACAAACCCATGGTGTGGCCTTTCACTTCCCCACCAGATATAAATACCTGCCTGTCTGCATGCTACCACTAATCATTCTTTTTGCAGAACCACTTCTCCTGAAGATGGCCTATATATATATATATATATATATATATATATATATATAATATATATATATATATATATATATATATATATATATATATAAAAAGAAAGGAAAAATATCATGCATAAAATAGAGGAATATTAGCCTAAACGATATCTCAGGACGACTTTCAACCTGACAATAAATATATATATATATATATATATATATATATATATATATATATGTGTGTGTGTGTGTGTGTATATGTATATGTATATGTATATGTATATGTATATATATATATATATATATATATATATATATATATATATATATATATATATATATATATATATATATATTGTCAGGTTGAAAGTCGTCCTGAGATATCGTTTAGGCTAATATTCCTCTGTATTTTATGCATGATATTTTTTCCTTTCTTTTATATATATAATATATAATATATAATATATAATATATATTAAATATATATATATATATATATATATATATATTTAATATATATATAATATATAATATATATTAAATATATATATATATATATATATATATATATATATATATATATATATATATATATATATATATATATATAAATATAAATATAAAAATATATATATATATATATATATATATATATATATATATATATATATATATATATATATATATATATATATATATATATATATATATATATATATATATATATATATATATATATATATATATATATATATATATATATATATATATATATATATGTATATATATAAATATAAATATCAATATAAATATATATATATATATATATATATATATATATATATATATATATATATATATATATATATATATATATATATATATAAATATAAATATAAATATAAATATAAATATAAATATAAATATAAATATAAATATAAATATAAATATAAATATAAATATAAATATAAATATAAAAATAAAAATATAAATATAAATATAAATATAAATATATATATATATATATATATATATATATATATATATATATATATATATATATATATATATATATATATATATATATATATATATATATATATATATATATATATATATATTATATATTTAATATATATTTAATATATATATAATATAATATATATTAAATATATAAATATAAATATAAATATAAATATAAATATAAAATATAAATATAAATATAAATATAAATATATAAATATATATATATATATATATATATATATATATATATATATATATATATATATATATATATATATATATATATATATATATTGTGACGTTCCTTACTTTTAATCACTCTTCCTTAATTTAACCTGATGCCAGATGTTACGGCAAATGTCTTGTCTCACAATCACTGATTCAAGAACGGCACATAAAAAAAAAAATATTCAGTGATTTTCACACACTTCACAGCTAAATATTAAGATGGTACCAAGTATAAGATGATAATATACTTTTTCAAACAAAATACACTGCAATCGGGATGTAGAAAACACAGCAGGTAAAAGGTCTTAAATATAATATATAAAGTACTTACATACTATATACTCGTACAACACTTAGCTCCAAACAATAGTAATGAAGAAGTAATCCAAACTTAAGCAAGCAGTAAACCAGACTCAACTCTGGGCGTATAATTTACGTCTCCAGTACACTAAATTTTAACAAAAGGATTCTAATACTGGGGTAAATATACAAAATTCCATGGATTAACATCTCAGGTGATGCCACTGGAGGTTTTAAAAAAACATATATCTTCAGCAGTCAATAGATGGCGTAGAGTGTAGGGACTGCAGCAACTCCTAGATGTCGCTGAAGATAGTTGGCAGGATAGCGGACGAAAGAATTCTCAAAAAGGAGGTTGCAGATCCTCATATTATATATATATATATATATATATATATATATATATATATATATATATATATATATATATATATATATATATATATATATATATATATATATATATATATATATATATATATATATATATATATATATATATATATATATATATATATATATATATATATATATATTACACACACACTAACAAATATTTTCTTTTCACAGATTTCTGCGTACGGTTTGCTTTGCAGCTTCTGCCATCACTCTTTAAAGAGAATGAAGAATATCTTCTAGTTCATTCACAAGAGGTAACCCACTGTTATTAAAATGCATAGTATTATTATTGTTGCTATACTGCATTATACATATATGTCGTCATTTTGTGTATATAACATGTCGAAATATACTTTCATCTTAAAAATTATTTCTGCTAGACCAGAAAGGCAACAAAAACTAGTGATTACCTCATATTAACTTATATCACCGCACGCTTCTCTGTCAAAAGGTGTCAACCAATGCATTCACTTAAATAGTATTAATGCATTAAAATATCTTGCTGAAATGACCTTTTCCCAATGTATATATAACTCTGGTCAGTTTACACAGTTTCTGATACTCCTTTCCAGGATATAAAATCTCCAGCTCCAGTCCTCACCTGTCAAGGAGGAGAATACCAGCTTCACATTAATAGCAGATCTGTTTTTTCTAGGAAAAACCCCAAGTTTACAAATGTTTTTGAATCAATGTTTCATTCATATTTTGTATTTTCATTGGAATATCCAAAACCAATTGAAAAAACTTTGTTATTCTTGGAATCATATATACTTCAACATAACTGCAAATTACCCCCTTCTGTTTGTACATGGGCAAAAAAAATTGGCATGGGGGCATAATAATGAGTCTATATGTGGTTGCTTTTCCTTATGTTATGAATTTAAAATAGATGATAATATGCATATTATACTGACTTTTTTTTTTTTTTTTTTTTTTTAGCTGATAGGTAAGATGGGTGAAAGAAGAGTGAGGGCAGTTAGCTAGCTAACCATGGTAGGGAATAGTTTAGAAAGTGAAATATTAGTAAGAGTAATGTCAAGTGTGGTTTATCCACAATTTTATTTTGATAAGGGTACAATTTTTCTAATATTAACATAATACAATAATAATTTTACATTATAAAATTATTATTGTATTATGTTAATACTGACTTTGTTTTTTGTAAATGAAAACTACCGAGATGGCAATTTGTCTGTCCGTCCGCACTTTTCCTGCCCGCCCTCAGATCTTGAAAACTACTGAGGCTAGAGGGCTGCAAATTGGTATGCTGATCATACAGCCTCCAATCATCAAATATACTAAATTGCAGTCCTCTAGCCTCAGTATATATTATAACTGCAAATGTGTAATCAAGTGACTTTTGGCAACAATATAATTGTCAAGTACTGCATGCTTCAAAATTATAATATATAATTATATATATATATATATATATATATATATATATATATATATATATATATATATATATATATATATATATGTATATGTATATATATACACTATATATATATATATGTATATATAGACACTGTATATATATATATATATATATATATATATATATATATATATATATATATTACATAGACATATACGCATATAGCAATATATATATACTTTTGATTTTCAAGTGCAATAAAAATAATAAATTGATAAACCAAACTTTTAAAATCATTGACCTTATGATTTTATGTACGCTATAACTACACATAATGGTGTAATGGATTAATATATTAATTATATAATTAATATACACACGGTATATATTGTCGTACAGAATACCCTGCAAAAGGGTATTCTTTACCTCATGATACACCCCAAGTAAGGGTATCTCAAGTATATGTTATACCCATGATATGGGGGTATATTGTAAAGGGTATATTATAGTTCTTATATACCCCGATAGGTATGCTATTTTAACCACTAGAAATACCCTTTTTCTACCCCTTTTATACCCTTAATTTTTTTAGAGTGTACCAGGAACATCTCTAGGAAGGTGAGATGCTAAACTCTGTTCTTAAAACAGATACATCAATATAAAGACGACCCATGAACCTGGGCGGTTAACGGTGGTTGACAGCGATGTTAGACTTATATAGATCATTAGTTAGTTAGGGATGCACTTTCGAAGAGACACATTTTAGTAATTCTAGTATTGGCATCTCAGAATAGGATTTTGTTGCGGTCAGCGATTCAGACTAGGCAGCTGTTGTCAAGTGACTCTGATGAGTCAGTCTTTTTTCTTGGGTTCTAAATCTTTACATGTGTTAATAATGTGTCTCAAGAAGCAAGTTGTTATTAGGGGATTAATAGGGCGTTAATTCACATTGGGTAGTGTTTAGGCACATGTGGGATGTATAATGTGAAGTAATTTCGGGATCTTGACTGCTTGTGCTTGTTAAAACATGCGAAAATACGTGTGCGAGTGTTATCCTTTCTCTCTCTCTCTCTCTCTCTCTCTCTCTCTCTCTCTCTCTCTCTCTCTCTCTTTCTTTGGGTGAGAGAATTCACGCACTGTTAAGCAGAAATGCACGTAAGTGTTATAATTTTTGTTTGTTTTATTTTATTGTTAACTTTATTGTCAGCTTGAATGGGTAGCATGCTGCCTCTGCAGATTTGTGAGCGCTTCATGCAAATGGCATCATTCCTTCTGTGACGTTATCAGCTACGTCATTGGTCTGGGGGGTTTCTTGCTTCGCTCTGATGTAGTGCATTTGAAATTTGTTCTTTTATATATATATATATATATATATATATATATATATATATATATATATATATATATATATATATATATATATATATATATACATATATATACATACATACATATATATATATATGAAAATAAGAAGGCCCATAAAACACTATTTAAACGTTGAAACCATATATTTCGGGCACTTGTTTCTGTGCCCTGTTCACTGGTAGAATATGGACAGGTGAAAGTTACAATGGTATATATACAAAAACATGAAGGTGTGGCCTTAGGGCCTGATGTTAAGGAGGTGGCGTTTCTTAAGAAGGAGGAGATTGACCAAATTCCCAGTGGTTTTGGCCTCATTAGCTCCCGTTTGGCGATGGATCTGGCGGTCGCGTTTCTTGGGTCATCTTCTTCAAAAGGGTGCGAGGATTAAGGTGTCAATGGCGTCCGATTTCCAATGTCCTCCTGACAGGTTCATATTGTTGGTTTGATTGATGATAGCAGATTCCAGCATCTTTCTTTTGTACGGACAGCTACTCTTGAAACCAACTCCGCCCCACTCCAGTTAATGACATGCCCTGTATTTCTAATATGTAGGAAAATTCCTGAACTCTCCGAAGCGTAACGTACTGATCTTTTGTGCTCTGTTATTCTTTGCGAGAGCGATCTACCTGTCTCGCTACATAAATGTCATGACAATTACTACACGGTATCTTGTAAACCCGGCTTCTTCCCTTTTGGTATTTAAGTATACGTTAACGAGTGAACTCCCGATGGATTTGGGATAATGGAAAATGAAAGGATTATCAGAACTGAGTTGCTCGGTGGCCTTTTTGGATGTTTTCATCGTATGGAAGCTTTATTTGTTGTTGAAAATCTATTTGTCTGTTGTGAGTGGGACCTCTGTAGTATATTTTATTTGCTTTATTAATAGCCCTCTCGATAATGTGTGGTGGATAGAGCAGTTGGTACGTTAGGTGTTGGCGGATCGTGTTAAATTCTTGATCCAGGTACTCATTTGAACATATCCTAAGTCCTCTGAGGAATAGGTTGCACCCTACCATGATTTTTACGGAGACGTCGTGGTAGCTTAAGAAATGAATGTAGGAGACAGCGAAGGTGGGTTTTCTATATACTGTAAATGCATACCTGTTCTGTTTTCTTATGATCAGTACATCTAGGAACGGCAGTTTTCCGTCCTTTTTCCATTCTGTTTTAAATTTTATGGTCGGAACTAGCGAATTTAGCCTATATTAAAAAATTCCTTAAAGTCCCCAGCTATTGTCCCAGAAAGTAAAGATATCATCTACGTAATCTAAGCCAGATCATGTTATGGGGTTTGATAGACGACAAAGTTCTGTTTCGAAATATTCCATGTACAAGTTTGCTAGAAGGGGTGATAGGGGACTTCCATGCTACAGCCAAATTTTTGTTTGTAAAATTACCATTGAAAGAAAACATGTTGTTAGTTACACAGAGGTTGATAAGTTTTAAAGTTTTATCTATGCCAAGAGGAAAATGGTCTTCATATGGTTGTAACTTCCTCTCTAAGAAAAACAACACGTCGGCAATCGGGACTTTAGTAAATAATGAATCGACGTCTAGACTGAGCAGTTTGATGTTGTTTGAGGGGATGTTTAAACTATTAAATTTTTGTATGAAATCTTCTGCATGTTTGACGTGGGAGGATGAGAAGGTTCCTAGAAAGGTGATAACAAGTCTGCGAGCCATTTTGATAATTTGTACATGAAAGAGCCCTGCTAGATATTATGGGGCGTAAAGGAATCCCATCTTTATGTGTTTTCGGGAGGCCGTAAAAATAGGGGAGAGAGGGGTTGATTACAAGAAAGAGGCATGTCTCAAAGGCATTTTGCTAAATGTCTTGGAGCAAAATAACAACAAAAATTCGCTCCTGAAAAGATTCCAAAATGCATTAGTTAGCTTAAGAAAAGGGGGATATCATCATCACAAAATCTGACAAAGACGGGAAAATAGTTCTGTTAGACAAGGAGACATACATCAATAAAGTTCAAGAACTTCTAAACGATGCGGAGACCTACGACAAATTAACGAAAGATCCCACAACAAATATTGCTGCTCAGTTTAACAAATCAGTTAGAACAATAGGGGGCAATAAAAAAGACATAGAATTACTAGAGACATTCAAGGTAATCAACCCTCTCTCCCCTATTTTTACGGCCTCCTGAAAACACATAAAGATGGGGATTCCTTTACGCCCCATAATATCTAGCAGGGGCTCCTTCATGTACAAATTATCAAAATGGCTCGCAGACTTGTTATCACCCTTTCTAGGAACCTTCTCATCCTCCCACGTCAAACATGCAGAAGATTTCATGCAAAAATTTAATAGTTTAAACATCCCCTCAAACAACATCAAACTGCTCAGTCTAGACGTCGATTCATTATTTACTAAAGTCCTGATTGCCGACGTGTTGTTTTTCTTAGAGAGGAAGTTACAACCATATGAAGACCATTTTCCTCTTGCATAGATAAAACTTTAAAACTTATCAACCTCTGTGTAACTAACAACGTGTTTCTTTCAATGGTAATTTTTACAAACAAAAATTTGGCTGTAGCATGGAAGTCCCCTATCACCCCTTCTAGCAAACTTGTACATGGAATATTTCGAAACAGAACTTTGTCGTCTATCAAACCCCATAACATGATCTGGCTTAGATACGTAGATGATATCTTTACTTTCTGGGACAATAGCTGGGGACTTTAAGGAATTTTTTAATAGGCTAAATTCGCTAGTTCCGACCATAAAATTTAAAACAGAATGGGAAAAGGACGGAAAACTGCCGTTCCTAGATGTACTGATCATAAGAAAACAGAACAGGTATGCATTTACAGTATATAGAAAACCCACCTTCGCTGTCTCCTACATTCATTTCTTAAGCTACCACGACGTCTCCGTAAAATCATGGTAGGGTGCAACCTATTCCTCAGAGGACTTAGGATATGTTCAAATGAGTACCTGGATCAAGAATTTAACACGATCCGCCAACACCTAACGCAACTGCTCTATCCACCACACATTATCGAGAGGGCTATTAATAAAGCAAATAAAATATACTACAGAGGTCCCACTCACAACAGACAAATAGATTTCAACAACAAAATAAAGCTTCCATACGATGAAAACATCCAAAAGGCCACTGAGCAACTCAGTTCTGATAATCCTTTCATTTTCCATTATCCCAAATCCATCGGGAGTTCGCTCGTTAACGTATACTTAAATAACAAAAGGGAAGAAGCCGGAGTTTACAAGATACCGTGTAGTAATTGTCATGACATTTATGTAGGCGAGACAGGTAGATCGCTCTCGCAAAGAATAACAGAGCACAAAAGATCAGTACGTTACGCTTCGGAGAGTTCGGGAATTTTCCTACATATTAGAAATACAGGGCATGT
>NC_089742.1:11502109-11514609 GCF_040412425.1 Macrobrachium rosenbergii
GGACTTGGGAATTGGTTGCATTTGTGATTAGCCAAGAATAAGTTACCAAATTTATTTACGAAGAAGAAAATAGGAAAAATGAGGAGGGGAAATAGAGATCAGAGATTCCTTAGAAGGCAAGTTTTTATCGATCAGTTAGCCAATGCTGATTATAAAGAATATGCTGGGGGTGTAGAAGATGTTCTGGCCAAGTTTGCGGACATAGTTGCACTCGAAGGAGATAAGTTAGGATTAACAAATGTGTTAGAACACAAGGTTCACTTGGAGGACAAAACTGAGCTTATTTTTGTTCCTTCATATAGGATTCCTTTTAAGATTAGGGACAGGTAGAACAAGAGGTTAATAAGTGGGAAGAAGAAGGCATTGTTAGGCCCAGTTCATCACCCTAAGTGCCTAAGAAGGGTGGTTCAGTCCGTGTGTGCTTAGATTTTAGGAAACTGAATGAGGAAAACCATTCCTGATCGCTACCCTTGTGGGGTGTTTGCCAGATTTATTTGTAGAGATAGGAGGGCGAAGGTTATACTCCTCATCTTTACACAGCCTTCTCTTTGCTGAAGGGGCATTATGAGTTCACACGAATGTTGTTTGGGTTAACAGGCAGTCCGATGACATTTACTAGGCTAATGAATACAGTGTTGCATGGCTTGTTAGGGAAAAAGGTGTTCATCTACATGGATGACATCCTAGTTGCCACGGATTCAGTAGAAGGGCATTTAGAAGTTCTAAGGGAAGTTTTTAGATTTAGATTAGTGGGTTTGAAGATAAAGTTAGCTAAGTGTAATTTTCTCAAAAGGCAGATAGTATATTTAGGTCATGTCATTTCTAAAGAGGGTGTTAGAGTGAATGATGATAAGGTTAGGGCAATTGTAGAGTTTGCTACTCCCAAGACTAAGAAGCAGATTCAGTCATTTTTGGGGATGGCCGGATTTTTCCGTAGATCTGTGAAGGGGTTTTCTGTTCTGGCATCTATCTCCTTTGACAAATGTTCTGAGGGATGATGTGCTGTTTGTATGGGGAGATGGACAGCAAGTAGCTTTTCAAAAGATTAAGGATGCCCTTGTATATCCCCCAGTGTTGAGATTTCCTGATTTGGAACGTTCTTTCATGTTGGTAACAGACGCTAGTTATGATGGTATAGGAGGATGTCTTATGCAGAAGTTCGATGGAAGACTCCATCTGATTGCATTTTACAGTAGGAAGTTTAAGACACGAAGTAGTAATGAACGGTTATGGTCGGTAGTGGACAAGGAGGCCTTTGCCGTGGTCTCATCTCTCATTCATTTAAAATGATATTGTTGGGCAATCAAATAGAGGTTCTTAAAGATCATAAGCCATTGTTGAAACTTTTTAATAAACCAGATCTTTCCCCAAAAAGAGCCCGGTGGTATTTGACAATCAGAGATTTTGATGCTAAGCTCAAGTATATAGAGGATAGACAGAATGTCGTAGCAGACGCCCTTAGTAGAAGTTTTTCTGACGAGGAAGGTACTCATGTATGTTACGTATCAGGAGATAGCATAGATTGGGATATTAGTTTAGTAGATGCGAAGCAAGATGAAGATGAAATTCTGAGAGACGTAAAGGCATTTCTTAGAGGGGAATTAGTTAGGAAGGGTTATAAGCTGCCTTTTGCAGGGATTGAATTAGGGAGTGTTTTGTTAGTTAGGGAGATTAAATACAGACTGAGGAATAGTGAAGATAAGGGTGATACGACGCAAAAAGTTGTTCCTACGAGTTTAGTACCTATGGTGTTAGATATTGTTTACAGTAGGTCTGACAGTCCGTATTTGGGGATTGAGAAAACGTATCAAAATGTACAGGGACAATTCTTTTGAGAGAATATGCTTAGTTCGGTAGAACACTTTGTGAGAAGTTGTTCAGTTTGTAATGCATGTAAGCCAATGGTCGTTTCTTGTAAATTGGATTCATTCCTGATTCCTACCAGACCCGCAGCACGAATCCACATGGACCTGCTGAGCAATTTCTGTGAATCTAGTTATTGCCATAGGCACCTGTTGGTAGTTGTTGACGAATTAGCTAGGTTCGTAGAGATTTTCCCGTTGAAGCATAAAACAGGGGAAGAGTGGCAATCACATTCTTTAATGGGTATATTTGCCGGTACGGGGCACCAGAGGTTCTGATTACAGATAATGGGCATGAGTTTATCAATCGAACAATGCAATGTCTGGCGGATGTAATGGGTATTAAGAAAGTTAATATTATCCCGTATAGACCGGAAGCTAATGGCCTGTGTGAACGAGCAAATAGGAAAGTCATTGAAGCTCTTCGGATGACCACGGAAGGTAATGATCCAAATTGGGATCGATATCTTCCACAGATCCAACATAGTATTAACACTATGTCAAGCGATACCATTGGAATGTCTCCCAATGAGGCGCTGTTTGGTTATCCAGCGTGGGGTGCGTTCGATTTGTTGCCCATTCCATCAGGTCACTTTTAGGTACCGCGAAAGAGAGATATGCGCGCCTTGCTAAGACTCTTGAGATGAAAATACACGAGACATGGTAGATAGGAGCAACTGAAAGCCAGATAGAGTTAAAGTGGCTGTTGGAGATAGGGTTTATGTGAAGATAAATGTCAGGAATCAGTTGAACTATAAGCTGAGTTCTAAATTTGAAGGTCCTTTTCGTGTTGTAGAAGCAAAGAAGGGAAATAGATTTGTTGTTCTGGATGAAAATACGGGGGTGTCTCAGTTGACGCATATATCTAAAATTAAAAAGACGGGTTAATGGGAATCGTATGGGTCACTTCCTGGGTTGTGATGTAGTTATGATCATTTCTTTTTCTCTTTTTTCTCTCTCGGTTTTTTTATGGGGTTTAAACGGGCATAACTTGAAGTAGTTTTTTTTTCTTTAACTGGGGAGGACGTTAGTCCTTACAGTTATACAAATCTTTAATTGTCAGATTTCAGTTTTTGCTCCTATGTGTTGCATTACTTAGTTAAAATGATGCGTTGAATACCGTAGAGTTTCATAGATATGTGAATTTTTGTTATTTGTTTTTTCTTTGATGGATCGCATCTGCGGTTTGGGACTTCCTTGTTCGCATTGGGCGTTAGTAATTTGTTGTTTTGGGTTAAAGGGTCGCTTTCGCATGACTTTAAGAGTCATGACATGGGCTAATTTCGTAGTGAGGTTAGGCCTGTGTTATTATGTAAGAATATTATGATGTAGTTGTCGTCTGACGCAATATCTTTGAATACAGAGTTACAGAATAAAGGTTTGTTACGTAGAATTTTTTTTTTTTTTTTTTGGGGGTGGGGGGGCGGGTAATTGGTATATCGGACGGAATTTGTCTGATCTTTTACAGGTTTGGATAAATCAGTGGGGTTTATTAGGATAGGGTTAGAAAGACTTTAATATGGCTTCCAAGTTTGGGTATTTGGATTTTTCAGTTCTCTTTTTGAATTAAGAGGGCTGTGCCGTTGGTAATTGTAGTTGTTGTGATCATAGGAGCGATTGCCAGTATGTCAATTGCTATTTTGTTGAGAATTGGGCAGGTTTCGACGGTATTTGATAAGCAGGGTAAAACTTTTATGACTTTACGAGATATGTTACCTCTCAGATGTTTAGGATTGCCTTTAATGAATTTAGTATATGGGTATGTTTCTTGGGTAATTTTTTTCTTGGTAGAGTTTTTTTCATGACTAGTATCTTAGAGTTAGTGTACCTGATAGTGGGTTGATTGTGGAAGTTTCAGTTAGCATCTTGGAATTGTTTCACATTTTTATCATATGACCTTTGCCCTAGTAGTTTTAATAGTTCAGTAATAATATGGCACAGAGAATAGCTAGTTACTTTTTGAGTTGACTGTTGATATGAACGACTTACGGAAGACACCACTTCCTCGCAGTAGAGCTGTTCGGAATGTCTTCTGTGAGCCTCAACTTATACAAGGTAGATATGGGAGCCGCCTACGATACGCCTGCAGGTTGCTATGCCTGCGTTTTCGTGAGAAGATCCAGGGTTTTGGAGAGATGTCGGGCAGGATGTCTACAAATCGCCGTTGTTGCTGGGAGACATCTGTTTGGTGCAAAGGATTCATGAGCGCCGCATTCAACATGGGCTTGTGCAGTTGGAAGCCATTCAGCATAGTGGGAGTGCCAGAAAGTTAAGACGCAAAGGAAACCATGGGCTTGCGCAGTCGCAGCCCGTTCAGCATAGTTGGATCACTAAGAATGCAATATTTCAAGTATTGCAGTGGTAATAACATCTGTGTTACGAGACATAATTTTCGTCCAGACAGTTTGCTCCTATAACAGGGACAGTCAACTGGACGAAGACGGTGGTAGGTGGTCCGAGCTCCTATAACAGTCACGGGGGTGACCTTTGAAGCCAGCCTGCTTCAAGTAACCAACCTGTCAAGGTCAGATGTATATCATACTCTCCCTCCTTCCCAAAATGCACGTGGGAGCATTTTCTAAGATTCGGAGGCCAATTCAGGAATTCCAATCCAGTGGATCTCATTTCTAGAGGACTAGAATTGATTTAACTGAGGAGAGCTGTTTGTGCAACCCTGCTACGTGTTCCCTACTTGGATCCTAACACTCCTACCAAAGCCTACAAGGGCCTACTTAATTGCACCACAGATATATTTGCTACTCTTTCATACCACTGTTCATATTTATTACCTGTTAAACCTTGTAATTAAACCCCATGTTAATCATACTCTATTGTATAATTTCATCCAAGTAAAATAATCATCTCATGGGCATAAAGTATTGCAACCAAGTTAGCAGATTACCCAGTAAACTTGCACTTTCTCTTTAAATGTGTACAACCAAGCATGAGCATCAAGGTCAAATCCCGAATTTCATTAAATCCATGCGTTATCTGCCCCTCTGGTCTGCAACAATATATATGTATATATACAGAGAGAGAGAGAGAGAGAGAGAGAGAGAGAGAGAGAGAGAGAGAGAGAGAGAGAGAGAGAGAGAGGTAATAGCTTAAGTACTTTTTGTTTTTTCCAATATTCTCCGTCGTCTATTTCATACATACAAGTTAAGCAACTGTGTTGTTGCAAAAAACAATTGTTTTCCTGCAAAGAACTACAGACTATCGAACAATTTAATGATGCCGCGGACTTGAAGATAGGAAAAGCGGTCGCAGATTAAATAACGATAACTATCGAAAGTAGAATTTTTTTTCAGGTATAATGGCTAGGAAATATTGGAATTTTCAGTGGATGATGATAAGTCGCATTAATGACACAGTTAGACAAAATAGACTTCATGAAATCTACTGGTTCTTAAATACGTATTAATTCAAAATCCCCAATAAAATGAAGGATAAAGAATTTATTCTGGTGTTAATTGAAACATTTGTAAATATTTTTTTTCTGAATACATTGCGACTTTCAGGAATTATAACTCATAGAAGTTATTTAATAACATGGTTTACTATGTTATGAAAACGATAATTGAGACGTGCAAGGAAGAAGAGGTTTTCAGGTTTAGATCCTGAATTTATTCCTGAGGCAATCACTGCATAAAAGATAGAATGGAAGATTCAGTATAGATGAACTGTAAAGGGCAAATTAGAAATCTGGAGATAAAAACAAACACAATAATGAAAAGAATTCTATTCTTTCTTATATTCATTATAAATGATGAAGGACAAGCCAGAGACACTACAAAAATAATTGTAGTCAAACTTTTATAAAAGTCCGCTTATTATAAAAATTTATCAAGGTGAGATAGACTTAAAAAAAGATAGCAAAGCTTGTCAGAAACAAAAGATCGTACGTGAACTAAAAATGTTTGGTTCCTAGAGAAGTGAAACTGTTAGCATACCACGCAAGTTCAAAGAGATTCAAAGGTAATTTTTAACTATACCTGGGTATACTGATAATGGAATATTGTTAAGATATAAGCTGTTTCACGAGGGGACGAAATAAAAAGTTAATGATAAATGTTAATTTAGGTTATAATAAAGGGAGGATACTTGCGAGAGAAATTTAAAAAGAACTCAGCGACTATAACTTTAATAGAGAAGTAATACTAAAATAATAAGAAATAAGATAAAATTGTGGTTTTACAAGTATTACAGTCAACTTGTTTGTACATTTCTTTATGCTTAACTGTATCTACAAATAGCCTTGAGTAGCTGGGAAACACATATATGATATCACGATAAATAAGCGCATATTTCATTAATAACATTGGGTTTTACCAAGATCCGCAGTATCGAAGTTAATTCACTTCCTAATGGACGTCCGATACATCTGAATGCGTCGATCAATCGGAGTCAGAGGCCTGTAATGGAAGGGCTTTCCTCCCATTCTGGTCCTAATGCAAATCATCTGTTTGTCTAAGATTGGAGGTCGCTTACGAAGAAACCCTAATGCATCAGGTTCCGGAGCTTTACTGGACGCACTTTAAGGACTTCGTTTATAACACTTGTTTTCGTATTCTTACACACACACACACACACACACACACACACACACATATATATATATATATATATATATATATATATATATATATATATATATATATATATATATATATATATACATACATACATACATACATACATACATACATACATATACACACAAACACGCACACACATACACAAACACACATACAAAGATGCTAACACGTAAGAGACATGTAAAATGTCAAGGATCATATATTCAAAGTAAGAAAGTTCAGTTAACCAAAACAACGACACCCCATAGTCGTCAAACCACCATGTACATGCTTTGCTGTGTAGGTCATGAATGCCATAATAGACTTTTCAGAAAAGGGTCATGAATTATTTTTACTACTCTAGATGATGACTGAAGGAGGTTGTCTACAAGAACACTGTTCTAAGTCGTGGATGGGAGATTAATTTGTAGAGTTCTTAATTGTGCGGAATTAGGGAATTATACATATAAATGGTGCTACGGGGGAATAAATCATTCAGATTTAAGAAGCTTTGTGAATCTGATAGTTGAGAAAAATGGGCTTAGTGTTTAAAACTAGAGACAGAGAGGCATATGAAAATAAAAATAAAAGACCCATGAAAGAAATTCACATAAATTTAATGAGTGGTGAAAGATAAGTTGATTTTCTTATGCCACAATATGTTGGGATCGTTAGAGGTATGATCGTCAAGTCTTACAGAAATCATAAGTGATTACACAGTGCTCTCCTAAGTTTCCTAAGTTTAACTAAACATCCGTACCACAAGAATAACGGTCTTCCAAAATCATGCCTGGTGAAAGTCACATAGGCGCCGCGAAAGGAGAGAGGTGGGCTCAGGGTGTCTGAGAGAGTGAGAGACCAGTAAATGTTCTGAAACTTTAACGATGTAGTTAAAGCACTCGTTGTTGGCTGTTGGTCAGCAGCCACCTCTCTCTAAAACTTGTTGAAGCAGCGAAGGCTTCCAAGGTAATGTACCACAAATAAGTCTTACGTGAAAAAGAAGACCACAGAACGAACCCCGACGAGAAAGTTTTCGAAGAGGCAGGGTACTTAAAATGGAATCGTTGAGACTGCCATCTCAAAAATGTGGGATCCAAGCATTCAAACTTTTCGACGAACGATGAATCAGTTATTCTGCGCGAAATTCCGAGGGTACACGTTAAAAAGCAAAGACAACATCAAGTTAAAAAGGTAGCTTATGGAATACATTATTCAGTTCAATCTAAATATAAATATACCCTGTAACACTTGGAATAAGAATTACTAATGAATCATAACTGAGAGAACCAGAGAGAATCAAATATCCTTTATTTCGTTGTTTACAAAATGAAAGGCGACAAAAACATCAGGACAACGAAAAACAAAAATGAAAATAGATTTTCTGTTAGTAGAGCAATAATTAAGCAGTTTTACTAGGTTCAGGAACACAAAAACTGTGTTATGAGTTAATTAATAAATCAGATGTTTCAGTGAATGTTCTTATAGCCGGATGAATAATACCGGTGTTTTAACTGAAAATCCGGTTTCTGAAATGTTGTTTGTACACAACTTATTACCATTTTCTTTATACCGATTTAAGAAACAGTTCCCAACACACACTCACTAGCATACAAACATACACGCCAATACACACACACACATAAACACACACACACACACATATATATATAATATATATATATATATATATATATATATATATATATATATATATATATATGTATATATATGTATGTATGTATATGTATGTATGTATGTATGTATGTATGTATGTATATGTATAAATGGTTCCAGCAAGTGATGGACATAATTGGGTAATGAGAGTCTAATGACAGGGCCCAAAAACGTTTGTAAATTAAGTCTGGATGAAGAAAAATTTGCTAAGAAATGAATGGAAGGAACATTGCTTCCTTTGTATTAGAGTAATGGTGACAGAGAGAATTGGATAGCAATTCTTTAAACTTTTAATTAAGCTCATTAATCCACAAGTCACTTTCACAAGCATTGCCAAATTTTCATTATTTAGTTACATTCTTGCATCTTTCTGTTTTGCCCTTCTATTTTTAACACTCAGCAATTGTGTAATATCCTCACTCCAATGCTATTGATCTGCAGTCCTCCTCTCTTCATTTCCTTCCCAAATATATTCAGGACCCCACACTAAGTTTGGTGATACGTCCGGATCAGTAACGAAGCCTTTCATAAATTCCGTATGAAAACTCTTTCACGAAAATTACGCAAAGTCCTTTTAGATATAAGCGGAAACGACAATATATTATGTTTTATTCCGTCATGACATGATTATGCGGCTTACTATTTAAATCAGGTTGATAAACGAATCCGTTGCAGGAAATTTATGATAACGTTGATTGAAATAGGTTTGTTTTTGTAAAATATTTTGAAAAATGTTACATGTTCTTCACAGGTCAGAATTAATATTTAGCAGATGAAACACCATTGTATTTTTTTACTGGTAACATTTCAATAGAAATAAAATTCGAATTCTGTACAGAAGCAGAATATAGTTTATAATGTATTCTGAAGTCAATAGTGTAATAGTGCTTATGTGTAAATCTGTTTCTTTCCCTCTTTCTCTTTCAACAAAAACAGTGTAAGAAAATACTTCATTAGTTTAATATATATATATATATATATATATATATATATATATATATATATATATATATATATATATATATATATATATATATTTATTTAATAATGTTTAAAATTTAAGCCTCATCATCAGGCTGAAACATACAAACATTAAATAATATAAAATGGACTCTACTAATTAATTATAAATCTTAATTTATTAAAAGAAACTAAAAAACTAAAAGGGAAATGCTAAGTACCTCTCAAGGAATAGGAGGGAAGACGAGTGACAATCACAAGACACGTAGGTTAAAAGTACACTCATGCCAAGAAGAGAGGGCTGGAGGTCGTTTGACTGTTTAACTCTGAAACACCTGTTTAATAAAAAGTGATTCATAGATCGCAAGCAGTTGAGGAAAAGAGGCCCTAGTAAGAATTTTGAATTGCTCATATTGGATGTTAAATTTACATTTATAGGCATGGTTCCGAATATTAGAGCATTCTGGAGACGCAAGTGAACTCCAGTGTGATAACTCACACCCCTATGGCAATCAATGCGAACTTTGAGGAGCCTACGAGAGATCCAACGTATTTTCCCCGATTACATCGGGGACAAGTAAATAAATAGACCGCATCTGATGCCAATAGGGGATCAAGTTTATCATTATATTTATAGACCGCATTTGATGCCAATAGGGGATCACGTTTACCTTTATAGCTGTAGGAATCGCGACGTGACTATTTCTTTCCTTCTGTTCCCAAGCTTTGGAATTTTCTTCATGCACGTTCATCCTTAGGAGGGAAAGTTTATTGTCTCTTTCCATGAACTTCTGCACTTCTTTCTTCTACATCCCTTTTACTTATTTTGTTCGGATCTACAGTAGGTTAGATAGGGAATTGTTTCCTTTCCTTAGTGAAAATTGCTTTGAGAAAACGAGACTAGTATATCAGTACTTCAAAAGCTGTAATAAATTTATGACCCACAACAAGGCGCTCATATCCTAGCTGTTGGCATAATACCCTTTCCAAGTCAATTGCTTTTATATTGCCAGACTCTTTTCATGAGCCGTTTCCGTTTCCCACAGAACCACCGCGGTCTAGTGTTTTATCTTTTATGATTTGCATTAAAGGAGGATGGGTTAAGTAAGACCATTTGAATAATTAGCCTTTGCGATGTTATGCTTTTCATTTAACATTTATGACCTGTGTTTGAAGCCCGAATGTCATAGTCCTACAAATTAGTTTACGTTTTGTGTATGACGCTTAACTTGTCTGTCTTCATCTATATTCAGTTAAATAACGAGAAATGTAATTAACAACTTAAATGTTTTGGAATAATCCCGATGCAGTATATGTAAGTTATTTAAAAATTGTCACCACTAAAGTTATTTTCAAGCGTCGACAGGATAAAAATGTTTAACTATCTACTTTAAGTTATCTGTAGGTTAATGTAGAATGTTTCTCGAAAATGGACAAGCTTACGCGATGAAACAAAAAATGTTTTCATTGCCAGAATTTTCAGTCCATGTATCCATATCTTGAGGAGAACTGTTATTTTCTCCTCTGAAAGTTGCCTCTTACCTTACAATCTTCAAATAAAGGCCTTAGGGCATATGTGAAGAAAAGCTTTTCAAGAATGCTGAGGGGAAACTTTTATTTTGCATTATGTTCTCTTGATTTTCCTTTCTTTTTCAAATCGACTCGTCCCTGGATGACAAAGAACTCTTTTTCTGCATATTTCGGTATTGCTGATACCAGAAAGATTCCACAAAACATTGCAATCAATGCTTTTCTTTATTTATGTTTTCTTGTCATTTTTGCATTCTTGATTTTATCATAAAGGATTTTAACAGTTTATTTTGTGGCTTCAAAATTCAGGCTATCATTTTTATATATCGTCTTAAAATCCTAAAGATGAAAAAATAAGTAAAATCAATCATTGAGTAACATTTATTTTTTATGGTTTGTCTCCCCTCCAAGTACTGTTTGTGTTTTATTTCACATAACTGAGACTTCAATTTCCACGTAAATTGTTTTAAAATATTGATTAGCTTAGATTTATAATTCAGCAATGTTGGATCCAAAGGTTGTACTTAGAAACACAATGTGGTTTTCTGGGTAAGTTCAACCCGCTCTGCCACTAACATTTGTCTGCCTTAGTTTTCGAGTGGATAATGACTGTACGTGATAACACTTAAAAAAAAATATCAGTTTCGCGTTCTCCGTTGTTGTCACTCTTATCATTTCTTTGTTTGGTATGAAAATTCTTAGTTTATAATCCTTCAGTAACAATAAATATATTTTAATTGCAGTATAAAGGAATATTATGGAAGTGAAATACAGAAAAGTGTTCTTTCTCTGCATCTTTTCCCACTTCTATGTGGGGTCGATGCTCCTGACAGCTTTCCTGCAACTGGCTCGGTCAAACACATCGTCCTCTGGCAATTGTTTGTCTCTCAGATCTCTAACAACATCCATCCACCTCCATCTGCATCACTCTCCTCCCTACATATGTCTCATCCCTTCTCATTATGAAGAACAGAGCAGTAGTAATGCAAACGTTGCATAGTAATGCAAATGTTACATATCACAAGACATGGAAGTATAATGCAAGTTTAGCAATACGTTGGTTAATATGTTTTATGAAATTGATTCTACATACTACTTCATTCAACCCAAATAATTTTTAATTCAAATCTAGTAATCGATTTTCACAGCCATTCAATTAAGTATTAACTACATTTATTCTGAAGATGCCGGACTACCATTTGTATTTTTTTTTATCGAATTGAAAACAATAAAAGGAAATATACATAGCTTTAAGAGTATTAGTATTTTGGAGGACTTATCTCAGTGTCTCTGACATATTGAGAAATCTTGATAAAATTTGGTACTTTAATTTATTCTTTCAGTTAACCTGAAAACAGTCGCCAGCTTAAAGACACATTCCTACCAAGTTTTATGTAAATTAGAGAAGACATTTTTTTTTTTGGCCACAAAGTTGACATACTACTTCAGTACTTCGTTAAAGTAGAAATATTTTGGAAAATAATCTCCAAGCTTTCAGGTATCTCCCTGATAACTTTCATTGAAATCAGATGAAAAGAAAATGTTAACCATCAAGTGGACCTGAGACTTAAAAAACAAGGAGGAAAATATATTTTGGGGAAATAAGCACCATTCCATGAGACACCTTCTTCTAAGTTTCATAAAAGAAAATTAAACGTCAAAAAATGGTTTTTACTAATATTTTATTTCTCTTACATTAAAAATCTATCTGCCCTGCAGTTATTATAATAATGAGAGACTGAAATTGTAAAGCATGCGCGTGTACCTTAACGAGAGGTTAATATAGTGACATATAACTGCACGAAATATAACCAACAAAATACTCGACCTCGCCTCTAAGAACACTACATATGTTTTGTAAATGTTCCAACTTTTGTTGTAAAGGAGAGTAATGTTTACA
>NC_089742.1:11519609-11542109 GCF_040412425.1 Macrobrachium rosenbergii
TATATATATATATATAGGATATATTTTATATATATATATATATATATATTAAGCAACATTTGTAGCTTCATGATTATATATATATATATATATATATATATATATATATATATATATATATATATATATATATATATACATATATTCAAATATAAGGGCCCATAAAATCCCAAAATGTACAAAGCAAAGGCTATATTTCGGAGACCAAACTGTCTTTCTCCTCAGGCACGTAGTGAATGAGAAAAAGTTACAGAAAAGCGCTAGTTATACCAGAACTTTCAGAAGGTCCATAGGTCAGCCGTTACGTCACTCCAGCTGACAATTTCTCTTTAACCTTCTTAATCGCTTGTTGGAGGAAGATTTTATCTACAATATCTGAATCCCAGGCGCCTCTTGAAAGATTCATGGCATTTCTTTGTTTAATCAAGGCTGATTCCACCATCTGACTTTAGAACATTTATGCTGTATGCTCAGGGTGAGTGGTTTGCCTGTAAAGCCGATATAAGATTGGTCATAATCGAGACAAGGGATTTCGTGAACTCCTGTGTCTTTGGGGACTGGCTTTTGTTGGACTTTAATCAGGGATTTGGCTAAGGTATTTAGGTAGGTAAAATCAAAAGGGTTAGTGTTTCCAAGTGTCTGTGTCAACGTCTTAGTCCTGTTCAGGTGTGGAATTTTTATTTCATTGTTGGGCGTCTCTCTGGTCTTGCTTTGGGGGGAAAGGTAGAAAATAGCATTTGCTTTGTTGATCGCTTTCTCAATTATATGGTCAGGGTACTTTAAAGATGACAGCTGTTTACGGATTAGTTCAATTTCCTTTTCCAGGAAATTCGTGGAGTAAATCCGTAAGGCGCTTGCGAATAAATTGCTGGCTACGCCAATCTTGACAGAGACGTCGTGATAGCTATAAAAATGGATGTATGACAGAGAGAAAGTTGGTTTTTCTGTATATGGTAAATTTGTATTATGTAGTGTCTCTAATTATTAAAACATCTAGAAAAGGAACTTTGTTGTCTGTCTCCCATTCAACTTTAAATTTGATGCTAGGTACTAATGCATTTAGTTTTGAAAGAAATTAATTGAAATTGCCCCACTTATTATCCAAAAATGTTAAGATATCAACTGTAATAATAAATGCAATAAAACCTAAAGACATGCTGTGGATGAGATCTGTAGATGATATCTTAACATTTTGGGATAATAAGTCGGTAAATTTCGCTGAATTTCTTTCAAAATTAAATGCATTAGTGCCTAGCATCAAATTTAAAGTTGAATGGGAAACAGACAACAAAATTCCTTTCCTTGACGTTTTATTAATTAGAGACACGGCAGAATACAAATTTACCATATACAGAAAACCAACTTTCTCTTTGTCATACATCCATTTTTATAGCTATTATGATATCTCTATCCAAGATTGGTGTAGCCAGCAATTTATTCTTAGAAGCCTTACAGATTTGCTTCACTAATCCATAAGCAGCTGTCATCTTTAAAGTACCTTAACCAAATAACTAACAAACCTATCCATAAAGCAAACACTATTCTCTACCGTCCTCCCCAAAGCAAGACCAGGAGACGCCCAACAATAAAATAAAAATCCCACACCTGGACAGGATTAAGACGTTGACACAGACACTTGGAAACTCTATTCCTTTTGCTTTTACTTAGCCAAATGCCTTAGCCAATTCCCTGATTAAAGTCCAACAAAAGCCAGCCCCCAAAGACACAGGAGTTCACGAAATCCCTTGCCTGGATTGTGACCAATCTTATATCGGTTTTACCGGCAAATCATTCACCCAGAGATTAATACAGCATAAAAGTTCAGTTAGGTACAGACAACAGAGCTCAGCTATTTTTAACCACATAAATAACCTTAATCACAGAATAAACAGGAATATGTCTCGTATAATTTATAGCAGCAATTGTCGGTTCAAAAGTCAGATGGTGGAATTAACCTTGATTAAACAAAGAAATGCCATGAATCTTTCAAGATGCGCCTGGGATTCAGATATTGTAGATAAAATCTTCCTCCAACCATCGATTAAGAAGATTAAAGAGAAATTGTCAACTGGAGTGACGTAACGGCTGACATATGGACCTTCTGGTATAAATACCGCTTTTCCGTAACTTTTCTCATTCACTATTTGCCTGGGGAGGGAGACAGTTCCGTCTCGGAAATATAGCCACTTTTACATTTTGGCGTTTTTATGGGCTCCTTATATTTGATAGAATTCTGTTTTAACAGAAAATATTTCACAATCATATATATATATATATATATATATATATATATATATATATATATATATATATATATATATATATATATTTATATATATATATATATATAATATATATATATATATATATATATATATATATATATATATATATATATATATATATATATAATATATATATATATATATATATATATATATATATATATATATATATATATATATATATATAATATATATATATATATATATATATATATATATATATATATATATATATATATATATATATATATATATATATATATATATATATATATATATATATATATATATATATATATATATATATATATATATATATATATATATATATATATATATATATATATATATATATATATATATATATATATATATATATATATATATATATATATATATATGTATATATGTATATATATATATATATATATATATATATATATATATATATATATATATATATATATATATATATATATATATATATATATATGTATATATATATATATATATATATATATATATATATATATATATATATATATATATATATATATATATATATATATATATATATATATATATATATATATATATATATATATATATATATATATATATATATGGAGGTGGCGTTTCTTAAGGAGGATAATGGCCAAATTCCCTAGTGGTTTTTGGCCTCATTAGCTCCCGTTTGGCGATGGATCTGGCGGTCGGCGTTTCCTGGGTCATCTTCTTCATGAGGGGTTTGAGGATTAAGGTGTCGATGTCATCCGATTTCCAATGTCCTGACAGGTTCATATTGTTGGTTTGATTGATGATAGCAGATTCCAGCATCCTTCTTTTGTACGGACAGCTACTTTTGAAAACCAACTCCGCCCTACTCCAGTTAATGACATGTCCTGTATTTCTGATATGTAGGAAAATTCCCGAACTCTCCGAAGCGTAACGTACTGATCTTTTGTGCTCTGTTATTCTTTGTGAGAGCGATCTACCTGTCTCGCTACGTAGATATCCTGACAATTACTACACGGTATCTTGTAAACTCCGGCTTCTTCCCTTTTGTTATTTAAGTATACGTTAACGAGCGAACTCCCGATGGATTTGGGATAATGGAAAATGAAAGGATTGTTAGGCCTGAGTTGCTCGGAGGCGTTTTTGATGTTTTCATCGTACGGAAGCTTTATTTTGTTGTTGAAATCTATTTGTCTGTTGTGAGTGGGACCTTTATAGTATATTTTATTCGCATTGTTAATAGCCCTCTCGATAATGTGTGGTGGATATAGCAGTTGCGTTAGGTGTTGGCGGATCGTGTTAAATTCTTTATCCAGGTACTCATTTGAACATATCCTAAGTCCTCTGAGGAATAAGTTGCACCCTACCATGATTTTTACGGAGACGTCGTGGTAGCTTAAGAAATGAATGTAGGAGACAGCGAAGGTGGGTTTTCTATATACTGTAAATGCATGCCTGTTCTGTTTTCTTATGATCAGTACATCTAGGAACGGCAGTTTTCCGTCCTTTTCCCATTCTGTTTTAAATTTTATTATCGGAACTAGCGAATTTAGCCTATTAAAAAATTCATTAAAGTCCCCCCAGCTATTGTCCCAGAAAGTAAAGATATCATCTACGTATCTAAGCCAGATCATATTATGGGGTTTGATAGACGACAAAAGTTCTGTTTCGAAATATTCCATGTACAAGTTTGCTAAAAGGGGTGATAGGGGACTTCCCATGCTACAGCCAAATTTTTGTTTGTAAAAATTACCATTGAAAGAAAACACGTTGTTAGTTACACAGAGGTTGATAAGTTTTAAAGTTTTATCTATGCCAAAAGGAAAATGGTCTTCATATGGTTGTAACTTCCTCTCTAAGAAAGACAACACGTCGGCAACCGGTACTTTGGTAAATAATGACTCGACGTCTAGGCTGAGCAATTTGATGTTGTTTGAGGGGATGTTTAAACTATTAAATTTTTGTATGAAATCCTCTGCATGTTTGACGTGGGAGGATGAGAAGGTTCCTAGAAAGGGTGATAACAAAACGGAAGAAGCCGGAGTTTACAAGATACCGTGTAGTAATTGTCAGGACATCTACGTAGGCGAGATAGGTAGATCGCTCTCGCAAAGAATAACAGAGCACAAAAAATCAGTACGTTACGCTTCGGAGAGTTCGGGAATCTTCCTACATATCAGAAATACAGGGCATGTCATTAACTGGAGTGGGGCGGAGTTGGTTTTCAAAAGTAGCTGTCCGTACAAAAGAAGGATGCTGGAATCTGCTATCATCAATCAAACCAACAATATGAACCTGTCAGGAGGACATTGGAAATCGGATGACATCGACACCTTAATCCTCAAACCCCTCATGAGGAAGATGACCCAGGAAACGCGACCGCCAGATCCATCGCCAAACGGGAGCTAATGAGGCCAAAAACCACTAGGGAATTTGGCCATTCTCCTCCTTAAGAAACGCCACCTCCATAACATCGGAGGCCTAGGGCCACACCTTTATGTTTTTGTATATATACCATTGTAACTTTCCACCTGTCCATATTCTACCAGTGAACAGGGGCACAGAAGCTAGTGCCCGAAATATATGGTTTCAACGTTTAAATAGTGTTTTATGGGCCTTCTTATATTCATATTACACTGTAGTATTACAGGAAAAGACATTCATATATATACATATATATATATATATATATATATATATATATATATATATATATATATATATATATATATATATATATATATATATATATATATATATATATATATATATATATATATATATATATATATATATATATATATATATATATATATATATATATATATATATATATATATATATATATATATATATATATATATATATATATATATATATATATATATATATATATATATATATATATATATATATATATATATATATATATATATATATATATATATATATACATGTACACACATATAATTATCCTCATAGTAGGTTTACATATCTCTTTCCCTAATCTCTTCTTATTCCTATATTCTCCTGTCAATTCTACTCACCTTCATTTAAGAATACAATCTGGTACGAATGTCGATATTCCCGATAATATGCTGATATTGTGTACTACATAGTTTTGCTTTGTATCGTTTCCTCTAAGATAAAGTGCATATATTCACTCAAGAAAGGGATCCAAGCCAAGGAAAATTTAATAAACGAAATTCATCTTTATATTTTAGTACGCAATTGAAATGAAATATTATTTATGTAAAAAATAATTTTATGTTAGATACCTGAGACACAACGCAAAGGGAAAAGTAACTAAGGTAGCAAATTTTGCTTATTAAGCGCGCCCTCTTCCTAATCAGTTCCACGAACAATATAGAAATTAATAACGAGAGCACCCATCAGCCTTTTAACCCGTTGATTCATTTCCCAGATAATGACAAATGTATCTTCAATCATAATTAGAATGCAATCATAACCTATTAACATAGCACACCTAATAGTAAATGTATTGTAATGAATAACGAAAATACACAACCTTTTGACAAATGTTGTTTTCACTTACTACTGTTATAGGGTTCTCAAGTATTGACGATTCATTATGCACAGAAAAGGAATAACGGTAACAACACAACGCTTGCTCACAATAAACATGTCGCTAACCATATAAAGTAAAAGGAAATTCAAATAATTTTGTTCCACGCATAAAACACATCAGCTGCATAATATAGGTATAAAGTACATTTGTACATAAAAAAGTAAGGATAAAATTAGTCATGAGTTTTGATCATCGTTCACTTGCAAAAGACGGACATCTCATGACTAGCACATAGACATCTATAGAAATCACTCGTATGATACAAACGAAGCAAACTCTTCCACAATTTACAGACTTTCAATTGTTCTCATTCGAAATCCTGGTTATGTGGCGGAGGTTATCGCCTCTTAAAATTACAACCACTTTTATTTCCACGTCTATGTAATCAGGGATCATTAATTTCCATTTGTCAGTGTTAATTTTGCCGTGGTTCTGCTATCCTCCTTTCAGTGAAGTAAATTGTGTTTCTTTCTCAGCCATATTATGAGACTACTGTACCAAATTGTGTGCCCAAGTATTACAGAGAGCTGCGTATAACTGGTGTTAAATATATCATTTTACATATGTAGAATCTATTAGTCACTTTTTAGTAGGTCGATGTAATTCTAAGACAACCTTTATGACATGATGGTGAAAATTTATATGGTATACTGAAGTAGGTATTTTTTTTTATCTCCGCTCCAAGCTACACCCACGCCAGTCTACCAAAACCCCGAGTATGTAATTCCCTGCAAAGATGAATGGAGTAATTTATTGTTTTAAGAACGAGTCTATCTTGTTCCTTGCCTTATTGGTAAGTGTTTGTTTGTGCGGATGTGGGGAAAGAGATAGATAGAGAGACTGGGGAAGATATTTTCGTTTATAATTCAATATATTTTGTCAATTGTCAATACAAGTTCATTTCGAAATCAAATTCATGAAATAACAGGTATTAGGTTTGCAATGATAACGAGAACTGTAAATGTCTACAGGGGCACATTTAAATGAGAAATGATTGGTATCCCATTTAGTGTTTAAGGACGTGGAGCGGAATGTAATACACATTTAGCTCATATTGTTCTTATGGATCACTTACAATTATTGTTGCACAGGTCGTCTCATTTTCCATAAACCATATAAATTAAATCACTGACCTTTGCCCACGAGAAAAGAACTTTTTTGTTTGAAGGAGAGGTACCTTAGGAGATAAGGAAGATAAGGAAAAAATGTAAAAAATAATCTCCCGATACGCCATAGATCTCGTAACTGCTGCATCAGGACTGATGCCTATGAGCAGAATTTTACAACTTTTCATCCATTTTGTATGACTGATGAAAGCTGTTATCCACACTGTGTCGACCCATACAATTACTGAAATATCCCGGTTTATCTTCTAGGCACTCTCGAGTTTCATAGGTATTAATGCTTCACTTCTTGTACCATTCAACGCGTCTGCATTAATTTCATTATATAGGTATCCCACCCTTAACACTTTCATCCATGTTTTCAATCATATTAGTTTTCCTCTATAATCATCGTCATATACTCGCGTTGCTAAGGTTTCTAAATCCTCTGACACCGTATATGATATTCTGTTTGTTAGTTCAAGTGCCCTTTCTATATGCCACATTTACGTGCTTTAATGTTTTTTTCCATTTCACAAAACCTTCCGAGCTTTGCTGCTTCCCCATGCACCTTCTACATTATTTCATTGTTTATTATAATATATAACGTTATGCATAAGAGCTGTTTAGATTATGAGTCTGCTAATTCCACCCATTCACAATGAAACCGAACGTTTATCACCTCATCTCCCAAGCACGTACCGCGCTGCATTCATTAACAGTAAACATCGAAGCTCCTCAGTGGAAGTTACTTACACCCAAATTGTTGAAATCCTCATCGACACCAAGGAGCCGTCATTTATATAATAATTTTGATGTACTTTCAGTTCATTTGCAGATGAGTTTGATATAATATTTCTAATGAATACTGTTAGGTTCGGAAAGGCATTATATATATATATATATATATATATATATATATATATATATATATATATATATATATATATATATATATATATATATATATATATATATATATATATATATATATTATATATATATATATATATTTATATATATATATATATATATATATATATATATATATATATATATATATATATATATTATATATATATATATATATACACACACACACACACACACATATATATATATATATATATATATATATATATATATATATATATATATATACATATATATATATATATATATATATATATATATATATATATATATATATATATATATATATATATATATATATATATATATATATATATATATGTATGTGAAGGAAGGAGGGAAAGATTTAGTTTATATAGGATTAACAGATGTTATATCTCTACTAATGCAGTGTATACCATCAGCTTGCAATTAAAGAGAGCAAAGACCCGTGGAAATTGAGACTGGTGAGATGGCACATGATGATATATCAGAGATATGTGGTATAAGTAGCTTTTTTCTTTCATTTTTGTACGCCAATATCCTATATAATCCAGTTAGTGAATATAAGGATGATTTCATTTCGCATTCATGAAATTTAAACAATTTTGAACTTTCTGTGGGTGAATATTAAATGATCTGAATTGTGTTAATTAAGCATTATAAAACAACGAATGTACTCAGAGTCTTTAAATTTTTTTTTTGAAAATTCGTATGGGCTACGTTTTCTCTTAAGTTCAGATTTTGGGGAAGCCATTTTGCAGGGCCAGAGACTTTTCGATGTGGTTCTTGAAGTTTAATGACGCCATCATCATTAGGAAAGGTCAGATGGCTGAAGTTTTGACCGCTGGCACCATTTGGCTCAAAAGATTGCCTGTTTTCCTCTAACCATCACAAACAAGTTTCCTTTCCTCATTGCTAATTACTGCCTCTAATCTGATTCCAGTGGGATTATTCGAAAGTTTTATTTCAAAAGGGAAGCCATTGCTATACTCTTTAGTCAGACGCATTAAGTTTGCAGTGATGCTTTGGTGTATATATTCTGTTCTTTTGAAATAAACTTGAGCAGGGTTTTGCAATATTATTTTAATCAATAAAAGAAACAGATATTCTAATGCAAAACTTTCACTATTTTTAAGTTTACAACGCTTATTGAGTTAAAGAATTTTATCTATATATTTAATCTAAAGATCGCAAATTTGTAGTGGGTTAGGAAAGTCGCGGACATTTTTTAGTTTTCCTGTGCAGTTCTTTTCTTTCTTCCAGTGCGATTTAATCCGCCTCAGATATTGTAGGATAATAAATTTCTAATTCAGTATATCATACTGTTCATTCATCATGAACATGGTCAAAATAGCTACACTGTAATTACTGGCATTCTGATAGGCTGTGAAAGATTGATATTCCTGCAAGTGTAGTGATTTCGATCTACTTTTCCTGCAAAGGTTAATTGCAAAACTAAATTTATTTTACCATAATGTATATTTAGATAACTCATAATAAATTTTATTTTAAAAGATAATGTAACACTAGGGAATTGTTACAGTTTGAATAGTAGTTATAATGAGTATGCTCTGAAATATTATTGTTCCATCGGGGTTTTATATAATTATGACAGGAAACAACTGCCTGGCAATTAAAGGTAGAAATACGAAGTCTGATTCATCCGGAACACTTAATGAATCGTATCAAGTGTAAAAGATCAAATGATAAGATGAGGAAAAGCATGACTGAACGACCAGAAACCACTGAAACACCATTGAAAAGTAGCAGATATATCATTGGTATCTTTTAATTGTGATGAAATTGTTGAATACAAGGTAAAGCCGAACTTTTAGAGCTGAGTAATAAAATGCCTAATAAAGAATGGTTTCCTCTGTATTCTAGAATTCGTCTTAGACAACATGGTTAGCGCCAGCTGTTTAAGAACATTAATATTTGGAAATACTGATATTATTTTGTGAATGGACGGACTTACACCTCATAAATTATAACAGAGTTCCATCAGCTGAGACAAATACTTGTGAAATTTATATTCCCAGTTCTTAATTTTTCCATACACCGTCAGATCGAGTGAGAGCAAATATAATGACTGATAATAATCAAATAAAATAAAAGAAATAAGTGACGAAGTAAAAATGTACAGTTAAAAAAGTCTCCTATGATACTCTTTGCCATTCGGGTACATTGCTTCATCCTCTAATTAAAAATACAAATATTTTGCACGCGGATTTTCATCATACATAAAGGCTCATATACGTGTTAATTACGCTTTTTACACTTCCTAATGGGCTTTGAAGTTATTAAAAGATTTTTTTTCCGGAAGAACGATAACGGCAAGGATAATTAAAGCAGCCAGTTTCACAAGCTAAATCATAATCGTCCTCTGAAAGTCATAATCGTTTTACGATAATTAACTTCACACGCATTTTTTGGGTGCCAGTCCCTTTTTTCTGTTGTTAAACATGGTAGAACCAGTTTCACTGACCATCTCATATAGAATCAGTCATACTGACTGCATCATATTTAAGGAAGAAAGTTTGATTTTTATGAGTCTGTTGTGTCTGTGTTTTATGATTTAAACATTGATCTTCATGTGTGATCACCGGTGTATGGAAATTTGCTCACATCGAGAAATACAAGTCAAATCATCTTTAATTTTTGTGGGCTCAAATAAAAGTTTCTCACAACGAGGGTCTTCACCTTATTCAAGAAAGAAAAGATAAGACAAATAGGCAAACGTTTGATTACCATTAAGAAAAACAGAGAATCACACTCCATCCACAATTTTTTGAAGTGTACTTAGAAAACTAGTTATTTGTAAGTTCTCTTAAATGTCCTTCACTTGGTATTCAAACCATAATATTGTGAAATAGATGGAAAGCGAAGAAATTAAAATATTGAGAGCATAAAACTAAAAACCAAAAAATTATATACACACACACACACACACACACACACACACACACACACACACACACATATATATATATATATATATATATATATATACATATATATATATATATATATATATATATATATATATATATATATATATATATATATATATATATATATATATATATATATATATATATATATATATATATATATATATATATATATATATATATATATATATATATATATATATATATATATATATATATATATATATATATGTGTGTGTGTGTGTGTGTGTGTGTGTGTGTGTGTATCTGTGTTTGTGTGTGTATAGCAATAGCAAAACGAACACAAGGAACACCTAAGCACAGGCAGACGTGCTTGAGTGTATCCTCACAGAAGCACAGCATAAGAGAGTGGAAGGCCATAGTGCAAAGACTATCACACCCCAGCTTTGCGAACACTGGTTATGTAAACACCTTCGAGAGTAGGACAAGTTCAAGTGTTACCTTGGATAGCCCAGTCACCATGGATAGCAACATTGGTGCTTCATTTAATAAAGCAAAATAAAGGAGTTGCTCATTACTTGCTCAAAACTGATGGCAACTAAAAATAGTTTCGTGCATGAGCAATAACTGGACAATAAAATTCTACATATTACTCTCATTAATGTTATCCTGAGATGATCTGTACATACAAATAAATATCTCTAAATTATCAGAAACCCGATACCTTTTTACAACTTGAAATACTTTTTGTTGGACATACTTTTGTGAAGATAAATAATGAAAATAAAGCATGATAAACAAGATTAGTTTTTTGTTATTGGAATAATATTGGAAAAACTGGCAGTCCATCTTAATCAGTTAATACACCAATACTTGGGAAAAGTCACGGCCAGACTCTTTGCTTTTGATGATTGATGACAAATCTTTTTAAATCTTTTATCAAATATTTAGAAGTGAAAGGAAAAAGTCACAGTCACAGATTCTTTGCCATTGGTGATTGATGACAGATCTTTTTCAATCTTTTATTAAATATTTAGAAGTGAAAGGAAAAAGTCACGGTCACAGATTCTTTGCCATTGGTGATTAATGACAAATCTTTTTAAATCTTTAAGTATGTAGAAGTGAAAGGGAAAAGTCACGGTCACAGATTCTTTGCCATTGGTGATTGATGACAGATTTTTAAAATCTATTATTAAACATTTAGAAGTGAAAGGAAAAAGTCACGGTCACAGATTCTTTGCCATTGGTGATTGATGACATATCTTTTTAAATCTTTTATTGAATATTCAGAAGTGAAAGTAAAAAGTCACGGTCACAGACTCTTTGCCAATGGTGATTGATGACAAATCTCTTTACATCTTTATTAAATATTTAGAAGTGAAAGTCCAATCAACAGACGATTCTAATTTAGATAAACATTAAAGAAACAAGGATTTTTTATCCACAGACTAACAGAGATAAGTTAGAAATGAACTTCGTTTGCATTTAGGGAAAAAGGTGGATATTGTGTTTTGAGTTATTTTCTGTTGTCTCTATGAACTTGCATAATGGCACATAACTTTATCAGTGTAATGGAATCAAAATTAAAGAATCTTTTCATTGTTTATTACATGTAACTGAATTGAGAAATGGGCTACATTGAAGAAAAGAAATAACGAAGCATTGCTCTGTATTTGAATTCATATAGTGAATGCCATGGAGTAATGGAATTACCACCTTTTGAAATAAACGGGGAGAGAGAGAGAGAGAGAGAGAGAGAGAGAGAGAGAGAGAGAGAGAGAGAGAGAGTGTGTGTGTGTGTGGATATCATTTGACCTATGAAATTCCCTTGGATCTACCAAGAATTCATTTAAGTATTTAGATTCAGCATGGATTTCAGAAGTCTTACGTGTTGTGCCAGCGGTAGGGTTCTCTACTTCACAGGATGCATACGGATAGGAAGAATAGAAGGAATAGTGGAAAATAATCTCCAGTTCAAGGCCAAGGGCTTTTGTGAATACTCATTGAATACGATTTTCACTTCTAAAGGCAGCTCTGTCCCTTTCCTTGATTTTATATATATATATATATATATATATATATATATATATATATATATATATATATATATATGTATATATATATATATATATATATATATATATATATATATATACATATATATATATATATATATATATATCACTCACACATACACACACAATCAACGCACAGTCACGTGTGGAACAGAAATAAATTTCTGACTCATATCAGAATTAAAAATCAGGTCTTTCCATTGAAAGGCAAAGACACGCCAACTAAGCCATAGAAGTCATAAAAGAAGTTGGAACCTAAGTACCTCTGTACCTAAGGCTTTACTTTGGCAGGCTAACTGTCTTGCATACCAGCGTGTTTTCCCCAGGTATGATACAATTGACAGCAATGATCCAATTGACATATATATATTATATATATATATATATATCCCTATATATATATATATATATATATATATATATATATATATATAAATATATATATATATATATATATATATATATATATATATATATATATATATCTATATATATATATATATATATATTTATATATATATATATATATATATATGTGTGTGTGTGTGTGTGTGTGTGTATGCGTGTGTTCTTTTAATGTATAAAAGGATTTTTCTGTTATTTTAACAATGGCTGCAATTGCTTCACTTTCTGTTCCTGTTAGAATCCCTATACGAATTAAAACTTGTATTCCGTGAATAGAAGAAATACCCTTTTCTTTTTTAGAATTGGTTCTTTCGTATCGTGTTACTTAATTGCTTTGAAGCAAAGCAATAATAATTTCCACTAAGTTGTAGAAAAATTAATGTTTTTATCGTTTAGAGGTATTTTCATTGGACAAATCCTTTACATGTAACATATGGAAATTCACACCTTTCACTATATATACACAGGGTCTAACAGGAGTTCATTTTAATATCTGAGCATTGAAAGAAACGTTATTCTGAGCAACAAATGTTTTATAAAGATATGCATTTTAAGTCTTTGTTTGTTGGTGAGGGGAATTTTAAAATAACCGTTCATCATTAACACTACTCAGGCGAGGGTGGTTGTTAACGGGCGTCAGAGTAGCCTAGGATGCGGCGGTGCCAGGGTAGGGGGTGAAATGAATGAGGCAGGTGAATTGCTCATCTTTTAATTGTGATTCTTTTTCTTGCAAGTAATATAATTTTAATGATTAACTTACTGCTTATCGTACGACTTCATGCATTAAGGAAGTAATGGCTAAATGTTGCCTACCAACATTTATTTGTTATCTTGGAATTCTAGCGTGCTCTGTCCTGCCAGCTTGTCACAGAATTGTTGAATCAGGAGTCATGACGAGGCCTTTGCCTGTGACTGGTGCCAGGTGCGCCTAATGAATACTTTTGAAGGAGAGGGGGAGATTTTTAATAATACATTTTAAAGTATTTGTTTGTTGGTGAGGCAAATTTTAAAATAACCGTTCATCATTCAAACTACTCAGGCGGGGAAGGTTGTTAATGGGAGGTCGGAGTAGCCTGGGATGTGGGGGGCTGGGGAGTGAAATGAATGAGGTAGGTGGATTACTCATGTTTTAATTATGATTTTTTCTTGCAAGTAAATCTAATTTTAATGATTAGCTTACAGCTTACCATATGACTTCACGTATCAAGAAAGTAATGTAAATGTTGCCTGTCAACATAATTTTATTTGTGATAGTGGAATTCTAGCATTCTCTGTCCTGCCAGCTCGTCACAGAATTGTTGAATCAAGAGGCATGACTAGGCCTATGCCTAAGAATGGTATCTGATGAATATCTTTGGAGGGGGCAGGAAGATTTTTGATAATACATTTTAAAGCTTTGATAAGTGCCTAATGAATAAGCCTAACTTTGATGAAGGGAGATTCAGTTAGGCTTGCTCTTTCTTTCTCTTTTTTTCTTGATACATAAAATTTTTATTTTAATATCTATAAAACACATTTGATTAGGAGGTATTTTATTCAAATCGGCCTAATCCCTTCATTTCTCTTCTCCACCCCCCACCCACCAATATCCCTGACCATTCCAACATCCTGCACACCGTCTTACTCACCTAGAGCAGCGATAATGATAAACGATTGTTCTCAAATTCCCTTCAACGACAAACAAAGCCTTAAAATGCATAACTTTACAGAACATTTTCTGCTTAAAGTTACTTTATCTTTCATTTCTTGAAATATTTGTATAAACTTTTGTTACAATCTATATATATATATATATATATATATATATATATATATATATATATATATATATATATATATATATATATATATATATATATATATATATATATATATATATATATATATATATATATATATATATATATATATATATATATATATATATATATATATATATTCTATGAATGTCCGAGTGATACTTACTTGATTCTGGGCAGCAACAGATGAATGCAGGCAGTTCCTTATTTTTATTACACATCTGACTCAATATTAGGACAATTCGTAGACAACAAGGGAAAATGGGTGGCTTAGGAGCTTCTTCATGTGAGGGAAAATTATGTAAACTCAAGGGTTCTCTTAACTAATTATATTTACATAACAACATATATCAAAAGAATGACGAATTACTGGGCCTGCTAAAGTAATGAATCCTACAGAGAATAAATATTCTACGCCAACGATGTCTTCATAACAGGAAACATTGCAGTGGGGTAGAAGGGGGGGCTGCACATGGATAGCGCCGAATGATTCCACAGTCGAGGCCTATCTGTAAAAATATTCAAGACGATTACTAGCAAGAATAATAAGATGCTCAAAGGGGACTGAGGTAGATGCGCATATGTTGCCAAATAACTCAGTTCAACACGAAATGCATAATTACCTTAACACTGAATGCTCCAACACAAATTACTGAAGGTGATCACACAATGAAAAATAAATGAAAAATCAGGCAGAGAAATAACAGGAATCGTGACTGACTAAGAAACCTTATTCCAGTACATTACCTTCGTCAAGATGACAGTGTCCTCGTTCGATAGGGCGCTGGCAATGGAAGGAATTAAAATACCACTACAAAATATACTAGTTCAAACCTCGGTGTCGAACACATTGATGAAGGTTCAAGGGACAGGCAACATGGCGTTCTGAGCGATTTTCTCTTTCGATTTCTGTTGCATTGTCTATAAATAACCATCGGGGATTACGCATCCCATCCAACATAGGTGGCGCAAAGGTCAATCTTTGTCACGTTTTCTATAATGACCGCCTGGCATCAGTTAACCCTTGTGGAAGGTTCAGGATAGGCGGGGTGCCAACTTTCTCTTTTTTTTTTGGTCTCTCCTCCAAGGCCTTAAGGCAGTCATTTTGAACAGAGAAAGGTGTTAGGATTAACCATTTTGGGGAATGAAGGAGAGAGTTTATGAAGGGGCAAGTGGAAACCTACAGTTCTAGTAATTAAAACAATTGGAATTAATTGTATTTCTTTCTCAATTACATTACATATGTAAAAAATGGACACAGGTGGTTTGGAGAGAGCTCTATTCATTGCACCTCCCAATCAAGTTAGCATTCACACCCTAGATTGGGTGAGAATGATTAGCAAAAGCAAACTCACTTAAATATTTTACTTCTCTCTCATTTCCCTTTGGTCCCTTATAATTTAACTTAAAACTTTTGCATAGCAATTAATTTCGAGAGGCAAAACAACATTGTGACATTTACATTAGCACAGAATAAATACTTGCTGCTAGAATTGACATATTCTTATCATTAAATTCCTATTACGTTAAGGCAGTGTTCATCAGAATATTTTTCACAACGTAATGGTATAGTTAAAACAATGAATCAACACTAGATTAATTCTAGAGATACTTCATGCACTCTTAATAATAACCAAGTATGAATTTTGCACACATGCAGTTAGTCTGCCTCGATGAGGCATTACAGTCAGGTAAACATGGGCTTGGTTAGGTGTTTCCACGATACTTGAGCAATGACTCAGTGCCATTCGGGTACTATAAACACAAGGTTGTGAGTCTGAGACTCGAGATTTATTACAGAGATTCATAAAGAGAACAAGTGACAGATTCAGAGTAATCAATGATTGTTGATAAAAGATGATGTTTAAATATGCAGAAATCACATTCCTTAGCCTGTGGGAAATGGCTAGGTTCCTTCTTTAGCCCAAGAAGGCCACGAAGGTAGCTAGAGGGCGCAACTCCTCCAGCAGAATAATTTTCCAACATCTGCGATAATGGCACTGTGCCGAGTTGGCTCTCATATAATGATAACTAATGGCGATGGCATATCATATTTTAAATGCATCATGCTGCGGTGGGCATGGAAGGGAAGTCATAGGACTTTTACAGTTGTCATATCTGTCAATGGCACTCTGCATGTGCAGAGGGGATTAAAGTGAAATGGGGCCTTTGGTGAGGCATAAAATAAACGTGTGAGTAATAATCAAAAGTAAGGAAGGGAAATGTTAAAGGAAAAGAATAAGGGATAGAGTTATAAGGGAAATAAATAGGTAAAGGACCCTGACATCCCCTTCTGGATAGAGGTGCCAAAGTCTTTATAGGGAAAAGGGATGGCACTGTGCCATTTTGGCATGGGTGCCAGGAGAGCTCAGGTGCTCTTTCTAAGCTACCTGGAATTATCCACGCCCATGTATTTCCTACACAGACCTCTCTTACCTTGATGGTTTGTCTCGCTTGGGAATTGGTGGAACCCTGCCCAGGGAGGGTATGTGAGTGCCACCTGTGTCGGCTTCTTTGACGGCTGATGCAGGGGCCTTCTTTGTAAGCTCTACCATGATCCGTCGCAGTTCCTTGAGTTCATCGGTCCATTGAGACATGGCAGAAACCTTACTCAATGTTGTGTCTGTGGTGGACTGAGATGGAGAGGAAGCCATTGCGGGGAGGGCATGAGAGGCTCGCAGGTAAGAATGACCAGCTCAGGCACGAGTTACAAGGCCGCACCTTTGGGTGAGCTTCCGCTGTGGTTGAGAGGATCCGTCTCTCTTACCAGCATTGGCAGCTAAGCCAAGCCGGGAGAAGAGAGGGACCTGGACTGAGATCTCTGAAATGGAGATTGGGGATGTGCTCTAGCACTGGCAATAAGATAGGGCCAGGCACTAATAATTTATTTGGAATTTGCTCGTTGTTCAGGACGGACAGAGCTTGCCACTGCTCAGTGCCCCCAAGTGACACTGCCAGAGATTGGGAATCAAGAGTGGGATCTCCTGGAGGGGGATCTGTTTGGGGCCCTGGCACTGGCACTGAGGTAGGGCCGGGCACCGGAATGGGATTGGGAATAGATCTTGATGGAGGGGGGGCACTGACATTGCACTCAGGTGGCACTGGCAGTGGAATGAATGCAGGCATTTGAGGCTTACTCGTGACTAATGAATGATTTGGGGGATTTGGACCCCTGGATTGCTCTAACTTAGATGGGGACTGGAAGTCTTGCCCCAGGAGGAGGTCATAACCTCCAGGAATGTATCTGGTGACTGCAAGGTCGCAAATTTCAGATCTATGAGTCCTGTGATCCTCAACTTGACAGTAGGAATTATCATTTTAAAGTGATTGATATCCTCAATCATGACGAGTTTACGTCTATCAGTGGTAGCTCCATGGGGAACTTTGTGCACCAGAACCATCAAATGCCTTGACCTGCCTGGTGAGGCACCTACCTCGGGGAAATGCCACATAAATGGGACCCTGGGCTGGAGGACCTAAGGATGTTGGGTCAGTGACTGCCAAGGGAAGGTGGGCATACTTGATTTATTATTATTAAGGCCTTTTGCCCATTGGGTGGAGTGCCCATAGACTTTGCAAGAGGGGCAATAGTTCCGGCTATAATCTTTACTTGGCACTGCCACATAGGAGGAAGCAGGCCCTTTACCCTTCTTCCACGACCTAGATGTGACTCAGGGTGTTGTCCCGCTTGAGGATGTAGAAAGGTTTTCTGTCTGATTCTCAGCCTTCAAGCAGCATGAGTTCCTTATGAGAGTGCCTATTCTTGTAAGGATGCTGGGAGTTGGTTGAGGCAGGCAAGGAGGGATATAAGTCCATCCATGGGAACTAAGATGGGGATGATGTGGATCCCATATGTCAACCCAATGGCAGCACTCGACCACTATCTGAGGCTCCTTATCGCACAAATGCATGTCGAGCTGGCTGGGCATAGAATAAGAAGTCCTTGAGCTGGAAAAGTTCAAGGACATCCTCCACGCCAGTAGCCTTTATGAGATTCTAGCCATCGTTTTAGGGCTGAGTCTTTTTAAAGATCTGCTCAGACCAGGTTTGGCCTGATTCCTTGGGCATATTTCTCCACCTTTTCCTCCAACGGTCAGGGGTTATTTCAAAAGCTTTTATAATGGCTTGGTGGACAAGGTGAAGATTTCCTTGATCCTAAGGGGGGAGAGTGTTGAATGCAATGGTAACCTTTCCTTCAAGGTGCTTGCCCAGGATCAGAGACACTTCTTCGGTAGAGGGCTGGTCGTCAGGACCTTTTCAATATGGTCAAGCCAGGCTTCAGGCTCGGCTTCGTCCCATTGTCTTATAAGAGTGCCTACACTGCTGAGGGTTGAGTGAAGAGAGGGTGTTGATGTGTTGCGCCTGTCGTGAGCTGCCATTGCAAGCTGATGAGCTCTTTCTTTCTCCCTGTCCTGCCTTTCTGCCTCTTCTTGTTTCTCCTGGTTTTCCTGGGCTATTCTTTTTTTCTCCTTCTCCTGTCTTTCTGACTCTTCTGTCTTTCTCCCTCTTCTAATTTCTATTCTTTCTTCCTCCTCCTGTCTTTCTGCCTCTTCTCATTTCTCCTGGGCTTTTCTTTCCTACTCCTTCTCCTGTCCTTCTGCCTCTCTTTCTGCTTTGCATCATCTGCTCTCTCTTGGACCAGTCCCTCAGGGCTTGTCCTGACAGTCCCATGTCCTTTCCAGTGGACATGTAGGACTTGAAGTCCTCAATTTGCTGGGCTCTGGATGTTGCAGACATCTTGAGATAATGCTTATATGGGTGTAACCCAATAGAAAATCATTACATCTGAAAAGACTCAGGGTTGTTCAAGTGAACAGGTTCAGTATGTCTGACAAGACTCAATATTGTTCAAAATGAGAAGATTCAGGGTGTTTGAATAGACTCAAGTTGTCAGAAAAGACTCAGATTTCAGGTGTCTGAAAGACTCAATGGTTCAGAATGAACGAAAATTAACATGTCTGAATAAGGCAAAGTTCAGGGTGTCTGAAACACTCAATTGTTCAGAATTAACGAAAGTTGGTATGTCTGAATAAGACAAACTTCAGGGTGTCTGAAAAGACTGTTAGAATTTAATGTCTAAATAAGACAAAGTTCAGGGTGTCTGAAAAGACTGTTAAAATTTAATGTCTAAATAAGACAAAGTCCAGGGTGTCTGAAACACTCAATTGTTCAGAATGAACGAAAGTTAGTATGTCTGAATAAGACAAATTTCAGGGTGTCTGATAAAGATTGTTAAAATTTAATGTCTGAATAGACTTAATGGTTCTTAATAAAAGAAAAATTTAGCCCAAACTAACGTAAGCCTTTATGTATTTTTTATTTTGTGGAGAGACGCTGCTGAACTAAATAAAAAAAAAGGCATACAGGGTTATATACTTATGGTGTGTGAAAAAAATTTTCCTTGTGCTGTTAAATAATTGTAAATGTGGCGTAATGAAAAAAGCACATTGATCCTATCAAATATTAAAATCTCCAACGCACGAGGGTAAGACAAAAATGCTTAATCTTATAACGTGTATGGGGAGGGAAAGAAATTGTAATTCTCCGTTATCACAACAAATCTTAGCTCGCGCGAGACTAATAATAGTGCTTGAGTGTTTACTTCTGGTCTCGTGACATCTACCGACAAATGAATGAGTCAGGCGTGTGGGGTGGGGGTCATCTAGACCGTGTGTCTGGCTTTTTATCTGCCTACCCTTTTTCCCACACTCGGGCCTCCAGCAGTAACGAATGAATGAGGAAATTCTCGCTGATACATTCATCAATAAATAAATTTACAGGAATACTACGGACTCGCTAAGGAATATCCTACTCAGTTAGAGAATAAAAGGTTTTTCACTATCAAAAATGCAGCAAGATGCATTGACGTATGGATAAAAATTAGTGAGCGAAAGAAAGGTATTTAAATATGGGCGCTGTGCATGCGGTTTTTATAACAATGGAATTTCTAATGGCACTCACAAATCAAAGCTGGCGGACGGTTAGGGTTGGGCCCACGTAGCCTGGCATTGAAGATTCAGCATCGGAATTTATCATTCTCTCATCTTGAGAGCGGAAATTTATATTCCTAAATACCTTCTAGCTTTTTCTATCGATCAAGAGAGAGAGAGAGAGAGAGAGAGAGAGAGAGAGAGAGAGAGAGAGAGAGAGAGAGAGAGGAGGATAAATCCTGTGATGTGAAAAGAGCTGGAGTCAAAGCCTTGGTGGTCGCCTATAGTGTGCCTATCTGGGAATTCAGGGCTTTCAAATTGTCCTTATCATGTGGATGACGGAATAGGGGCTCTATTCCTTTTATTTAACTCTTCAACTGAGTTACTCCCTAGCTTTCTATTCTTAAAACATGCAGCTAACATGCGATAGCACAAAAATCTCGTGGAGTTGTTAATACGCTCTCTCTTCTCCCTTCCTCATGAACTAATTTGGCATGCACCTGGTCTATCAATTACTTAACACTGATTGCAGTCACTTTTCGCAACTAGCGTAAGCCTAAGCAAAATATTTTGACACATGCTTACGCTGTGGAACTGGCTCTTCTCATATGCTTAAAATGGAGGGGGGTATGATATCAGGGCCATTTTTAATTATGCAGACCAGCTAGCAGTTGCTGTTCCACTGATAGTTGCAAAGCAATTGCATACTCGGCAAGGTACGCCAGCTACTATGAATATCCGAAGGATACTTACTTGATTCTGTGCGGCAACAGATGAATGGAGGGAATTCCTTATTTTTATTACACATCTGACTCAATATTAGGACAATTCGTAGACAACAAGGGAAAATGGGTGGCTTAGGACCTTCTTCATGTGAGGGAAAATTACGTAAACTCAAGGGTTCTCTTAACTAATTATATTTACATAACAACACAGACCAGAAGAATGACAAATTACTGGGCCTGCTAAAATAATGAATCCTACACAGAATAAATATTTTACATCAACGATATCTTCATAGCAGGAAACATTGCAGTGTGGTAGAAAGGGGGCTGCACATGGATGGAGCCGAGTGATTCCACAGTCGAGGCCTATCTGCAAAAATATTCAAGACGATTACTCGCAAGAATAATAAGATGCTCAAAGGGGACTGAGAGACACCCAGATTGTGCCAAATAACTCAGTTCAACATGAAATGCATAAATACCTTAACAGTGAATGCTCCAACGCAAATTACTGAAGGTGATCACACAATAGAAAATAAATGAAAAATCAGACAGAGAAATAACAGGAATCATGACTGACTAAAAACCTTATTCCGGTACATTACCTTCGTCAAGATGACGGTGTCCTCGTTTGATAGGGCGCTGGCGATGGAGGAGGAATTAAAATACCACTAAAAAGTATACTGGTTTGAGCCTTGGGGGTAGACATTTTGAAGATTCAAGGGACAGGCAATGTTAAGGACATCT
>NC_089742.1:11547109-11557109 GCF_040412425.1 Macrobrachium rosenbergii
GACAGTCATGTTTAGAATTTCATCTCCCGCTGAAATTTGTGAGTAAGAAGGTTGATGTTGTTCAAGGGATGTGTAAGAAAGTAAATTTTTGAATGAATCCATCCTCGGTCTTGAATTATGCGGAAGATTCTCTACAAAAAATATATATTTATTTGGCAAACCTGAACCTTCTTAGCCTAAATATGGAATAACCATTGACGAAGAGCATATTCCTTTTCCTATTGATTACAGGTTAAAAATAATTAATGTGATCCTTGCCAATAAGGTTTTTCTTTTAATGATAACATTATAAAGCAAGAATTTGGATGCACTATGGGTAACCCTCTACATTCTGGAAACACAATGTGATTTAGATACGTTAATATACGTTCACTGTGTGAGATGAAACCAGATAGATTTTAATGGATTTCTCAGTAAACTAAATGCACTAGTTTTGATTATTGTTTAAATGAAAATCAAGATGATGCTAATATTTATAAAATACATGAAACTGCTGTAATGAAATTTATGTGGGGATATTGGTTAATCCATCGCACAAAGTAATCTGCAAGACATGGTTCGGAAAGCTTAGGGATTTTCACACATATGAGGGAACTGTTCATAGCATAAGTTGAACTGAAGCTACTCTCCTTCTTCAAGGGAAGTGTCAGTACAAGATTTTTGGTGTCAGCCATCATCAATCAAACTTAGAATAAAGAATTCATCAATGGGCATTGGAAATCTGACTTTAGAGTTGAGTTAATTTTACGACTTATTTTCAAGCAAGTGTTTCAGCGAATCTTCTCACCAGACTCAACCCGGAAGAAAGCTAACAATGATTAAAGCGGTATCTTGATCCCTTACATTACAGGGCCAGGAAGTTAACCACTATTTTTAATCGATACTTTACGCATCAGCCTACTGTCTACATTTACTAGCAATAAGGGCTGTATTAGTGTCGGCCGAATAGATAGTTTTTAGTTTTTACGTGTCAATTGTTATTTTATTTGCTATTGAAAAATTAGGGGGAGAAACCCATTCTAGACAATTTAATTATACAAAAGAATATAACAACAAGATACCTCCATAATTTTATCCCAACATTTCTAAAATATTGCTAATCTAATTCAATTGTTATCGAGAAACATTTGGTTATAACCATGCCTTCATTAAAATTTAATTTTCTTGCTGAAATGATTTATAGTAAAGGGTAATTGCTTCCATGTGAACAGGTCTTAAACATTGCAAAGGTGTTAAGATAGAATGAAGATCTGCTAAAGAACCAATGAGTTTAGTTAAAGTGTCAATATCCATCATCGATTTGTTTGTAAATTCCTAATTGCTGTCATTGAAAATAAATAAAATAAAAGATATCATTAACAACAAATAAGAAAGAAAGATACGCTCTGGAACCTCACTTTCGCTTTCAGAGATTTACAATATCCATTATTAAAAATAAATAAAAGAAATTAAATTATTTACGAGGAATAGGAAAGGAATGGTCATATTGGAAAGCAATAATACAAAGCAAAAGATTGGAACGAGGCACTAGAAACGTATCGCCTGTCCGATTTCCTCTATTCGCTCTGTTAATTCTCGGATCCACCTAAAAAATGGGTCGCCTTAGAGACACCGATTGGTTGCTGACTGATGGTTATCATTGATAAAAATCTTGAGTGTTTCTTAATTTTTATTGTAAGACTTATTTCACTGGTTGGACTCGACAGTATACTAAAGAGAAATGGAGATAGGAGGAAAACTTAGGGAAGAAACGATAATCGAGTCAAAAGAGTAGAAGAATCATTGAAGGATGAGAAATCGAGAAAATCGTAAATTTTTCTTGATAATGCTTAAATTAATTATCTCCTAAGGGCACTAAAGAATCAATTATCTGAAAGAAAACAATAAATTAAGCAACTGAGCAGTATTTCCCCTATCCAGTCATAAAGTACTAAATCCTTCAGATTTTATGAGAGAGACGGCACCAGGCCCGATAAAGTATTGCTTCTCGGCCGACATCCGCCGAGTTATAACGTCTGGAATTGAGGAGACATCTGTCTCAAAGCCAAACTTTCCACGACTTTTGAAATATATATAAAAATACTTTTGGGGAATCTGCATTTTTCCAAATAGGTAACTTCACACAAGAAAGCCTTCAAATGAATCACAAATAAAATGTTTTTCTCAGTATAAATCTTTTAGCGATACTAAGAAATTAAAATATATAAACGAAAAATTTATATCTTGAATAGAAGGAACAAGCTCTCTCTCTCTCTCTCTCTCTCTCTCTCTCTCTCTCTCTCTCTCTCTCTCTCTCTCTCATGGACGTGAAGGTTAGTAATTCATAACCGTCACTTAGGTTTTATTAAAAATTATTATCAAGTTTTAATGGAGTAAAGCTGGTTAAGTCTTTATATCAACTGATTATAATTAATGTTAATAAGGTAGGATATGTATTTTGTATTACTAATCACAGCAATCATCTTCCACTAGTAGCAAAATGACTGAGAATTCTGTCTGTGCTCATGTATGTCTCATCGAAACAGGAAACTACTCAGATTCTCATTGCACTTTCACATGCTGTAGTTTTGAGATCTCATAATATATTCGTATATGCAACGCATTTGCGCAATTGTTTCGCAATCTCATTTACAATCTAACTGAATATTTGCATCACGCATGTTCATGTTAATGTTTGGCAATCTTAATTCCGTGATTGTTCTATTCTGATTCATGTTATCAAAATGAGCACAAGGATTTCCCTGAGTCGCACCTGCATCTTCTATATTTTAAGACTACCATTTTCGGAAAGCTTGCACGTAACAACATGTGGGATTCATGCAAAGTTCGTTTTATTGTCTTGGCAACTGAAGACTGGTATATATTGCTTTCCTTTAGAAATCACTTTAATTACAGAATGATTGCCGATACTTACTTCAGATTTTGGGAGGCAGTGTTGGTTAGGGACTGAGTGGTTTACTTACTATACTTGTGTCATTTCCATATTTTCTTAAATAACATTTGCGCAAAATGTTTTGTTTGTGCCATATCTAACTGACTACCTAAAGTACTTATCGTCCCACGGAGCATTACAGGTTGATACGGGAAATTGCATATCGTTGTGGGAGAATGAAATAGGCTATTATAACTCACGTGTATTTAAGACTCATGAAAGGAAACACTGACTGTGAAGTAAGCTGCCTAAGAATTGCACTTCAAATAGGATATTGAAGAATTAGTCTATTGCTTCAAGTTGCAGTGACTCTGTAGGAATTCAGAGAACTAGTAACCTGAAGTAAAAAAAAAAAGTAAAAGCGTTTTTGCAAAGAGAAAAATAGCAAGAGAAATGATTTACAAATACGTTATAAAAGTTAATGAAAATATAGTATCACTGAAACATTATAGATGATGTGATATCTGCTTAAATATAAAATATTAGTAACCATCATCAAGACTACAATTACAGAAAGAAAAAAAAAAAAAAAAAATCTGTGTGAATCAGTGATTGCCGCGCTCAACATGTACAGTAAAAAAATATGGCCTCCTTTATTGCTGGTTTTATTCATTGGCTTATGGCGTCGCTAGCGTGCTCATACTGCAAAAATGATGGCATATAAGAGAAGAAGAAAGAGGATAGTCTACACTTGACTTGCCAAACTAAGGGGTCTTCATCCCCTATTCTTTATAGACAGACCAGAGGCAGGAAAGCCTGACTCCGGAAGGAACCTTAGATTAATGTCCCAGCCCTAGTGTGGTGGAGGGAGTGGAAGTTGCCTACAAAAAATGAATAGATATTTAAGTGAATACGTGGATGTTAAGACATATTAAACAAGTGAGGACCTTTCATATAAAATTTGACTAAACCTGAACGGAGATTATCATCTGCATGATACTTGCGTTGTTTCTTTTTTAAATCATTGAAACTAATGGCTCTAGTTATGCCATATGCTATCTGTAAAATTAATCCACGTAACCAGAAAACTATTTTCATCACCTCTCTCTAATTATAACATTTCCATGGCTTTTGAAGAGCATTATAAAAAAAGTAATAAGAACTAAAAAATGTACAAAATTAAGTAAATAGCACCGTCAGGGTTCTAAATAGTGGATCGACTTAAGAAGATGGGAACAGGAAATAAATGCGATCATAAATAGACAAAATAAGACTACGAAAGGGAAGCACAGTTTCAAAATTACTTCTGGTTTGTTTTGAAGGGCGACTCAGTAATGAGAGTTATACTGACCCCTTGCTCTTCTGTAAATGGACATTTGTGTTTCTTTCAAGGAAAACAGGCAGTATTTACTTGACATTCCTGAATATTGCTAGTTATATTACAACGGAATCCTCTCTGATGGAAGGAGGACATATTTTTATAAGCAGATGAACATGATGCTTATTGGACTAACGTTGTGTTCCACAACTCAAAATAATCTTCACAAAAAAAAAAAAAAAAAAAAAATACGGGTAAACGACATTTAACTAAAGTCCATCAACCATCTGTCCTCTAAGATTCTATCTGCCTGAGAACAAGGGGTCATACACTTCTTGATAAGCGCAATAATAGATTTCTGTATTTAAGGGAAGAGTATAACATTACAGTGCCAATGATTAATTAGTTTATAAAATGTTTGAAGTAACAGAACTAAAATACGAGCAATGAAAACAATGACAAATCATCCAAATGGAAAAAGTTTTTATAACGGCTCTGTGCAAGTCAAATCATCCATATGATTTTCACTCTCTTTCACAAGTTTTACAGATTTTTTATTTTTTTTTATTTTGACGTCATCCTTTCACCCAAGAAGTTCAGTCGACCCAAACATTTGCCGTCCCATTTGAGATTTATTGATATCCTGTATAAAAATTTATTGATATCCTCATATGGGTCATTATCAACCATTCTGAAGATTCTGAGTTGCAATGTAAAAGGCACAGTAATGTTATTTCATTCCTATTTTATTATGAAAACCACATGATCCTGCAGTAATTTTGCTTTTTTTTTTCAGAACGAATGATGCAAATTAACAGTACCGAAATTAGTAACAATTTGTGAAAAATTTGTAGGTAGGAAAACAAATACTTCTCTACAAAATGGAATGTATCCTAGATTTTGTATGCATTTAGTCTACGGAAAAATAGTAAATCATTCATTTTAGTCGGCCATAATACTCCATCACTTGTAAAGGTCTTCGTTATTTGAGGGCCAAAAATGAATTAGGCAAGAGTGGATGGGTTTTTAAACCTGAAATAATTTCACAGGGCAAAAGTGTCTTGATTTACGGGTACTATATATAACCTGACAAGCAGGTGTAGGAAGAAAAGAAAGATTCTATGTTTGTCTTAAGGCTGTAAAGGAGAATTTTGGCAAAACTAATGCAGACCTGGTTGGATGTTTACAGATAAGTTGTTGTTCAGACAGCAAGTAAAAGAGTCAGTAGACCATCTGCTACCGAAAGCGATTTTTCGCACTAGAGCCAACGAATTTTATCATTACGAATGGTCAGGGAGCTTAAAGAACCAAATACATGTTCATGACTGCAAGACAAGAGGCGTTCGTGAATGTAAAGAGGAATGATTGATGCCGACGGATATTAAGCAATGACAGATGTTACCACAATGAACAATCGGATAGGTGGCGAAAAATCCCTATAGTAATCATGTGCAGGGGAGACTAGAAATAAAGAAGAAAAAAAAAAAAACTAAAGAAATTTTTAAAAAATCTATTACAGGTACTATTGCTGGTACCTAAAAATAAATGTTACAGGCTAGTATGATACAAACAAAGCAGTCATGCGATGTATTTTGTAAACGTAGGTAAGTAAATATAATGAAAAGTGTTGCGCAGAAGCTTTCCTTACAAGAAAAAATACGGAGGAGTATGGAAATCGTTGTCAAAATTTGAAATGATACACCTGAGGGATAAATTACTGTGGGGAACCCGTGGTTCTGAGAACAATTGTTCATAGAGAATGAATAGCAGCAGATGAATGAAGGAAATTAAATGTATTAGTACGAAGTAACTAAAAGAATTATCTATATTTCTAGTCTCCTGCACACAGAAATGCTTATCATTCTTCTCTCCATCAGATTCCCTATTTCTCTTCCCCTCCCAGTCATGGTCCACAAGTTCAAAGTTACAACTCTCAAAGATACCACCCTCTTCCTTCTCCTCACTCTTCTTCTCCTTATTTGGGCTCGCTTCTTTAACCTGGGGTTCCCACTACCCAGTAGCCCTTGCCCATTTATCACGGGGGGCAGGTGAGGCCCCTGCGCGTCGTCTACAGAGGACGCCCTAGCATTTTCGATTTCTTATTTTATTTCCGGATGCCCTTTCTGACGCCTACTCCCCCCATTTATCCGGGCTTGGGACCGGCACTAGGTTGGACTGGCTTGTCGTCCCCAATGGCTTGGTTTTATACACACACACACACACACACACACACACACACACACACACATATATATATATATATATATATATATATATATAATATATATATATATATATATATATATATATATATATATATATATAAATATATATATATATATATATTAAAACAACTCTAATAGCTCGATAATTTCACCTTCCACCAGGCCTCTTCAAGAGCTTCATTACAACTAAACAGAATAAGTACATACATAATAATCACAAACATTGTTTCTCACCGGGAAAAAAAAATGATAAAAGAACAGTTGTCAAAGTAAAAGTGAAAATGAGATTGTTTAGATCATAAACAAATGGTCAAGAATTAACAATTCAGAAAAGTTAAAAGATAGGACTATTCAACAATTTGGTGATAGGTCATTTAAAACTTTTCTCTGAATTGGCACTATTGTGAAACAATGTGAAGGAATGAGGGGTCTAATTTATATATGCCCTGACTAATATTAAAGTATTTTGTTTGCTAAAACTTATGCAAGCCGTTTCTAAAAAAAATCTTATCATTATATTTTTTCTTTGAATATTTCTGTTTTGTTCCAAAGAATAGGACAGCCACAGTTTTGCACATGTAAATTAACAGAGCTGTTTGTAGAATTTGTTCTTACACAATATCGATGCTGGGAAATTCTCTCATTAATATCTTTTCCGGTTTGTCCGAGGTAGAATTTGCCTTCTTGTTTGGAGCTATTGCAAATTACTAGAGGAGCACATTTTGGACGAGTGCCCCCTGGCCTTCCGCCCTCTGTTCTACTCACACTATGTGGACGACACTTTTATCTTATTCAAACATGTTTTCGATGCAGACCAGTTCTTGGAGTTTTCTAATAATTACCATAATAATATAAATTTTACAATGGAAAAAGAACAAAATTTAAAATTAGCCTTCTTAGATATTTTGGTCTCTAAGGAAAATTACTGTTTTTGTACCTCAATTTTTAGAAAGAAAACGTTTACTGGTCTCGGTTCCAACTTCTATAGTTTCTGTTTCCTCAATTTCAAACTTAACTCTATATATACCTTGCTCTATTGTGCTTTATCTCTTACCTATAGCTGGACTCTCTTCCACAACGAAATTACTTTTCTCCTCCAGTACTTCGCTAATAACTGCTTTCCTTCTAAGATCTTCTATAAAATTTTAAATAAAGTTCCTAACAAAATGTTTTCTGAACATCCTTTACGTTTTAACGTCCCTAAGCTACCTCTTTATGCCAGTTTCCCGTATCTACTAAACGACAATTTTCGGAGAGATTTTACTAAGATCGTACATAAACATTTTGGAGCCATAAATCTAAAGCTTATACCTAAGAATCCTAAGACCATTGGCTCGCTCTTCAGGTTTAAGGATCGGCTTTGCCCTTTGATGACGTCGGGCGTCGTTTATGAATACACTTGTCCCAGATGTAATCTGGGAAAATATATTGGATCTACCCGGCGTCTTCTCAGGGTCAGGGCCGATTCTCATCGGGGCGTTAGTTATACAACTGGTTGTAAGCTATCTAACCCGGAAACTTCTCATTATCAAATGTAAAAGCACCATCAAATACGAAGATTTTAAAATTATTGGCCAAACAAAGGAACTCAACGAACTGCTAATTTTGGAAACGTTAAATATCAAATTACGAGTTCCGACTCTAAACAACCATTCCTCTGCTGTCCCGTTGTTTTTAGCCTAAATTTTCTGTCAGTCTTTGTACCGCTTGACGTTGTTTACTTTTAGTGTGTTTTTATCTTTGATGCTGAAAGGTTGGTTGTGTGTAGCTGTCTTCAGCTGTAGTTTTATGAGTGTATAATTTTTGCTTTTTATTGTATGTGTTGGCGTTCTTTTTATTTATATATAATTTTGCCGAGATATTTAAATGTTCGTTTTGTTTTTATATAAAATTTTTTTTGTACCTCTAGTCTCAGTTTTAATCAAGTGTGCATGTAATTTAAGTTTGTGAGTTGTAATTTTACCATTAAAATTGTTTTAGCTTTTTTCAACTATTGGATCTTATAATCAGCTCTTATTTTATGTTAACATATTATATTTTATTTTGTAGAAAATTCCTGAAGATGTGGCGAAGTTGTCACGAAACGTAGGATTAAAACAAAATGCGTATCGCATCGTATTCCTGCCCTTTATCTGCTTCATTGTGTATATGTATATATATATATATATATATATATATATATATATATATATATATATATATATATATATATATATATATATATATATATATATATATATATAGGTTATTTTTCGTTAGACTCAGCCACCTCCCTTTTATAATTTATATTTTCTTGGGTAAATCACATCAAAACAAAAATTTCTTCTCAATACATAACCTTCGCAAATGCCTAATAGCAGAGAAAAATAAGGACTTGTAAGGTAAGACAATACCAGCCCCCTCCCCTCCATAACTAATACGGCAAAATTGTAACCAGTAAACACCCCTAGTTTACTTTAGGTTGGTATTTTTAGGTTCTTTTACTACCTTATCATTTCCTGGCCATTTTTGCATGAAAAATCCAAAATGGTTTTTCATGCAAAAATGGCTAGCTGGCACCTTTGGAAATGGCTGGCTGAGTCTTCCGAAAAATTACCTATATATATATATATATATATATATATATATATATATATATATATATATATATATATATATATATATATATATATATATATATATATATATATATATATATATATATATATATATATATAATTCAGCCTGAAATGAGACTCGATTTCATAAAATCACTCTTGAAGAGGAAATGCTTGTAGTTTAAGGTATTTGCACATGAGATAAATAACCTTCTTTATTTATAGGTATAAAATATGTAATCACTGTAATGGGTTTGTAAATAGCAGTTATAAGTGAAAAAACAATTAGATAAAAATATAAATACAAAGAGCATACAAATATGTTATCAAAATAATATCCAGGACCAATGACAAACACCTTGAAAAGAACAGTTTCAGAAAAATCCTAAAAATTAAATGGATATCAATTCCAGATAAAATATATTTTACCTGCAATGTCAGGGGAAAAACAATGAATATTTACTGGGAAATATAAACATTTCGACAAAGCTGCGGAAAATTAGTAATGTTATATTGAAGTACGCGATTTACGACTGACTACATTCAGAGTTTTATTATATTTTGAATCCTTGTGGAAGAGAACAATAACAAGAAAAATTGCCCTAGTACTTGAGAAAAAGAAACAATATTGTCTTGCTGTAGACTGAAAACTTTTATGGTAAGTTCTTGGGGTAAAAAAAAAAATTGCAAATAACATTCTGGGGTAGGAAGTATAATACGAACGACGTCCTACCGTCAATAATAAGTTAATTCTGATGATAATCGTTTCCATTGCAAAGTAACGGTCATGTATATACAGGAAGCCAAATAATTATCCCTCGTTTCATTATTGAATATTATAAGTAAAATTGGACCTATGACTTCCACAAAAAAGTGAAAATGTTTTGTGTACAATAAAGTCAAATTTTAAAGCAGATTAAAACACAGATAATTGTAGAAGATTTAGGGATTCATGAAATACTTCTTTTCACGGCACTGAGTAGTCATC
>NC_089742.1:11562109-11587109 GCF_040412425.1 Macrobrachium rosenbergii
ACGGGTGTAGGTCCTGACACTTTTCGACTTTGTGTCCAATTCATAGACGAAGGACTAATACAAGGTGTTAGGGTGTCCAATCCATTGACGAAGAATTGATACGTAGTGGTAGGAATCACACTATGTATACTACAGAGACAGTACTGACGAACATAGACAACTGGTTGAGACTACATATCCACCACTGACAGGTGTCAAAGTAGGAGTGGCTTCAGACCTCATTTGGGCTTGTGTTAGAAATCTCAATAATCTAAAGGGACAGTACCGATAAACTTACAAACCGTAGGAGATTGGAATAGAACAACATGAAGAAAATGTGCACAGGTGATCAGTGGTATTTCTGTACATGTTAGTGAGAACAATCATGCTGTCAACTGGGAAGTGACAAACAAGATAGCGTATTCTAATAATGCACTGGAAAGGAATATCATTGAATTTAGCTTTATAAAAGAAGGGTACAGGCCATAATAAGGATATCAGTCAGGCATGTATAAACTTGACTGTATAATTTCAAAAGGAATTTGAAAAATATTTAAATTGTACAGAAAGCAGTAGAGATGTATGGAAAAAAGAATTATCATATTTGTAAACACAGTAGGGGGGCAGTAGTACTAATGAGTTTTCTCGCCCCTCCCCCCGACATCTGTCAGGTGTGGATTTGTAGTCTCCTGTAATTTCTACCACTAGCCCAGATGAGTTTTGAGGCCAGTCCTACTTTGACACCTGTCAGAAGTGGATCTGTAGTCTCAAACGGCTGTGTATGTTCATCAGTGCAGTCTCTGTAGTATATATATTGTGATTCCTAACACCATGTATCAGTCCTTCGCTAATGGCTTAGAATTAAAGTCGAAGCCAGTCAGAAACTACACCCCGTGTCTTATTTTTTCACCCGTGGTAATGTGTGATATATATATATATATATATATATATATATATATATATATATATATATATATATATATATATATATATATATATATATATATATATATATATATATATGTGTGTGTGTGTGTGTGTGTGTGTGTGTGTGTGTGTGTGTGTGTGTGTGTGTGTATTGTCATGTTTGGTAGTTATTTTATTGAAACAATCATCTCAGGGTTGTTTGCCTGTTTCTCCTTCTTTCAGTTTGTTTATAACAGGTTGGTGAGGTAATGTCGGCCTCACTGAAAGCAGCGATAGTCAGGTCTTGGAAAGCAAATCAGCAGGTTCTCGTCAATGGTTTGTCGAGAACACAGCAACAGCAGTTTCTGACGGTCACCTTGTTGATGGTGATGGCAGCAACAGCAGCTTCGGAAGGATCACCAGAGTGTTGGTGATGACGGCAATGAGTTTTGGAGTGTTACCTCATTGATGGACTGCATACGGCAGGTATTCGTTACCAAGGGAGCAAGTCAATTTCAAGCTCTTGAGGAGGAGGTCGTGACCGGAGCATGGTCACCAATATTGAAGATGATTTCTTCAGGACAGCAGTTTAGCTGTTGTGTCGGCGCTGTGGTGATCGTTCGGTGGTGGATCGGTGATAATTCAGCGGCGTTCGATGGTCGTCCTCGAGGTTTTCTGTTTGTTGGTGGCGCTCATTGTAAAACTCCATTTATCTATGGTTTATGTGAAGTTGGAGTTACACAAAGACTAAATATCATTAGTGAAGTAGATTTCCCTCATTTATTTGGCTACCAACAAAATAAAGGAAGCGAAATACCAGTAAACCACCAGGACCCAATGAACGTTCGAACTTGTGAAGGTTTGCAGCAAAACACTTCTACAGTTGATCGTCTTGTCGATGTCGGAAGTCACTCGGTATCTAACGACCAACCAACGGGGCAAACGGGATCTGAAACGCTGATGGAGACTTGCCATTTGATTGACCTGCATGATGACACAGATACTACTGCAAATGTATCTGAAGAAACCAGTATGGCCCTTATAAATGGGGACTTACAACATATTGGTGGTACAGACGTACTGAATGCAAGCTGCAACATCATACAACGAACTACTGCGACTGATGCAGTACCTCTTGTTGCAACCTTCGGCACAACATCCAGGGAGACTTTTTTTTTGTTCATCTAACAGTAATCCTGTTGAAGCCTTACCTAGTGACAACGATATGAGATCTTGAGACGTCATGGAAGAATCAAGGCATTTTGAAGACAACACTGACGAAGTATCCCATGAGTCAAGATTTATTTAGTTCAGTCATCCCCTCCAGAGGTCAAGATGATATACAAAATCCAACAGGTGATTTATTGTTACCATTTTTTAATAGTTCCAATTATTTTAAAGGTGCCAAAGACACGATGACAGAACGAGAAAGTTGTTGCTCGTTAGAAAATGAAATATCAGCAGGTCAAAAATATAATAATAATAATGAAACCACAGTGACTGATGAGTTGGACTGTAATTTAAACATTATAGAAAACACACGGGTAAACAAAAAACGAAAACAATGTAAAAATGCAACAAAAAAGTGTAAAAGGAAATCTCATAACTAACATTCATTGGGATACCCCCCTTTAATATCAACAGTATTAATGATAGACTGAAATAAGAGATGTTGCATTCATTTAACACCTTCAACAAAATAGACATTCTTTTAGTTCAAGACACAATGTTAAGGACATTAAAGATTTAGAGTTTTCGTCAGACAGGTATAATTTGTCTTAAGGGTGGAACCTGTATTCTTATCAAGAAGTCTTTAGATTTTGTAATAAAGCATATTGAAAGAAATGGAGATTCTAGAATATGTTCTGTACATGGTGAGGTGAATGGTGGTAAGATTCGCATTGTTAACATTTATGCTTCCACAGGTCGTAATCATACAAAGGAACGGGAGGAGCTTTTTGACATACTATCATGGGAGGTGATTGGAACTGTGTTTTGATTCCTAGAGACAATTCTAATAATGATGAATCAAATGTGTCAAAATCACTTCTCAGGTTAATTAGAACCCAAAGGTTTAATGATGTGGTTTTTGCAAAACAGGGAACCCCAGTATACTTACGTATGCGCATTGATAGATTGTACTGTCAGACGCTCAAAGACAATGTAATTTCAAGTGAAATGATACCAGTGTCATTTTCAGATCATTCTGCTGTCATTTGCAAAGTTAAGATTATCCAAACAGTATTGGGAATTCATTTTGAAAGCTTAATACTAGTTTATTAAAATACGAGGAAATTAAAGAAGTTTAGGAGTTTGTGGACGTTTTTGAAAGCACGTAAAAGGAACTTCCATCATATCAGTAACTGGTGAAACCAGAAATAAAACAATTCTTTGTCAGAGAAGGTAAAAGGATTGGCAGAAGTATGGAGTCATCAGTTATTTCGAAGCAAAACTAAGGAGGCAATACATGAAACTTATTGTGTCAGAAAATGCAGATTCTGCAGACATTAGTATTCTCAAAGACAGAATAAACAATTTAAATCTGATATAAGAAGGGGTTAAAATACGATCGAGAATTGAAGACAGGATTGAAGGGGAAAAAAGCCTCCTCTTACCTTCTTGGGCAGCAAAGAGCAGTAAATAGTAAAAAGGTCATGACAGCAATAGTCGCAGAACGAAACATAATTCCGAATCTTGATGAAGGTACTGTTCTTACAAACAGCTAGGCCATTGAACGCTATGTGTTTAGTTATTACAAAAACTTTACTGGAAAAACATTTTTGATGTACCTATGCAAAACTTTTTTATGCAGTTTGTAGAAAAAAAAATTTACGGATTCTGAAAATGATATAAATAGAATTTTCTAAGGTATTTTAGGAAGATATTAAGCATGAACTAAAACTGTTGTTTGAAAATATTATGGAAATGAAAACTCTCTCCATGAGTCAGGGCACTGCACTGCATTGGTCAGTCTCATATCGAAAGTTACTGATGGGAGTGCTGTGACTGTAAGATACTGGCTATGATAATTGGTAAAAGAATCCAGTTATTCCCAACCTTTTCAGTCCTGAACAATTTTGTGCGCCTGGAAGATCCATAAATGCATGTAATACTTTAATTAGAGATATTGTGTATTATTGTAATAAGAAAAGAGTGCAAGGTGCTATTTTAAATCTTGATTGGTCGAAAGCATTTGACCGAGTTGATATTAATTTTGTACTTCAGATTCTTGAAAGACTAGGTTTTGTGATGAGCTGATTTCTTGCGTTAAGATATTATGCAAGAATATTGGAAGTTGCTGCATTGTTAATGGTAACATTGGTAGATATTTTAGTGTGCAGGGGGGAGTCCGACCAGGCTGTACTCTTTCTATGCGTTTTCATGCTGTTTTTCCAGGAACCTCTGTACCTTTGCTATAAAAAGAAATAGTTGTATTGAACACTTGCCCTTACCAAATGATAACAACCTTAATTTCTTGGGTTTGCCGATGATTCAAATATTTTCGTTGCCAGTGATAAGGGGACTTTGGAGATGAGCACATTAGTGCCCAAATTTGAAGCAGCCACAGGTTATATGCTAAATAAAACTAAGACGAAAATATTTGGATTAGGCCCATAGAGTGATAGGTCTGTTTGGCCTTTATCATGGCTTCAAGGATATACAGGTTCTTTTACATCTTTGGGAATTTTATGTTCTGATAATTATGAAATAGCTGTTAACTCCTCGTGGACTAGTGTATTATGTAAAATTAAGAATACTTTGTCAAGGTTTCACAACAGAAGACGTATATTACATCAAAAAACTGTTATTGTCAATACCTTGATTTTTTTTTTAAAGACATGGTAAATTTCCCATATTTACCCTTTGCCTGTGAAATATGCAAAGCTGATAAGTAAAGAAGTTTTCGTTTATATATGGAGGAAAATTGTGAATTTGTCAAGAGACAACTGAACAAAGTCAAAGATTGAAGGAGAGATAGGATTGGTAAGTCTTTTATGGAAGACAAAGTATTCTAGCTGCCTCTTTCTTAAAGTTACATTTTGACGACGAATACAATTTTATGTCAAATTATTATAACAATTCACATATGAAAGGCTTGTTTGCTGAAAATTTAAGACAAAGGGACAATTCACATATATAATCGCAACTATGTATTCTGACGGCTTAGCAACAGTTAGAAAATGTAAAACAGTCCAGAATTTTCCTTTTCTTAAATCGAAAACTATATGTGTGAGCATATTGCCAAAAGTTCAGCCAACTGTTGAGAGTAGATACCCCTTCATAATTGGCCTTTGATTTGGGAGAACATCAATATGAAATTTCTTTTTGCTGCTGATAGGGAAATAATATATGAATATACTCGTATTCACGAAATCTTGCCCAATAAAAAAAGATTAAGAGAAATTAAAATAACTCAAGACGCTCATTGGCAGTTTTGCGATGCTGAGGAATCAAATATTCACATGGTATATTTCTGCAAGAAAATTGCAAACATAATAGTCTGGTTGAATAGTTTTGAAGCATTTTTGCAATTTTCTGAATTGTAATTTCATTAGAATTATGTATCTTGATTTCCCGGAAGCATCGAAGAAGCAAAGGAACACAGCAACTTTAATTTTGTCAAGTTATATTGTAAATATATGATTATTTAAAGAAAAGAACGTGTCTGAACTTTTGAATATAAATAAAATAAAAGCTTCCATTATACGCAACCAAAGAAATGTCAAAACCATTTTAAAAGATAAAATGTTTAAGCTTTTCACGAAGAATTTTTGTAATATTGAGAGCAATGTATTCTAAATGTAAATGTATGTAGTTCGAGATTGGTTGTAATCTTTCGTAAATAATTTATTGAATAAAACTTAAAGAAAAAAAATTTCCGTTTCACCGCTGAATGACCTCATAGGTGCCCACGCTTGGCCTTTGTCCTAAATTCTATATTCCAATTCCATTTCAACAAACATAAAGCTATAAATGACTGAACAGCAATATATGTGATTGTGCATGTCGCTTGGGAATGATAGTTTGTGTTTACTTTTGAGGGAATGAAAACATTCAGGTAGGGAGCCGTGTGACCTTATGGCATGTAGGGCCCTGTAGAGGGGTAGTGCTATCAGTGCACCTCATATGGTGCACTGTAGGCATTACTCAAGGTTTTACAGCGTCCCTTCGGCCCCTCGCTACAAACTCTCTCATTTCTTTTACTATACCTCCGTTCATATTCAAATTGACTTTCCACCCTATAAAAATTGTTTCCTAGTGCAACTGCGACGTTTACTTCCTGATACACATTTCAACCTTCTTCCTGACTGTCAATTTCTCTTTCAGGGATGAATGACTTCATAGGTCCCAGGCCTTGGCCTTTTGCCTAAATTCTATTATGTTATCTATGGAATTTAAGGCAGCATTTAAGGCCTTGTCCACACGATCGGTTATCGCCCGGCTGCTTTGGTCCTTCAACCGGTTCCATTTCCCTTGGCATAATTGTTATGTCTATACTTGCTTGTAGGTGAATTGAATTGTTGTCTTGTTTGGCAGTAGCAAATGAGTGGTAGCCAGGCCCATGCACGATAAAAAAAAAGAAGCTGAGTGCATGGTATTAATCGTTGATGTGTAAAACATCATGAACAGAGCACATAAAATTTTGGCCTCTGTAAACAATGTTGTATAAAATAAGTATTGGGAAGCAATTTCAATAAAATTTGAATAAATAATATATATATATATATATATATATATATATATATATATATATATATATATATATATATATATATATATATTTATCATATATATATATATATATTTATATATTATATACATATATATATATACATGAATTTTTTATCACACCGTGATTTATATACAATCATGAAGCTACAAATGTCGCTTAATATCAAGTTCACGCTACCTCAGGAATATCTCCGATGGAGAATTATCACCGAAGGGGAATTTATGTAAGTGATAAATGAACTGGTACCCGTCGGGACTTGATGGCGTAGTGGTAACGTCTACTGGAGTCGCTGAATAGGCCCGTGTCAAGGGTTCGTGTCCCGACGGGTACCAATTCATTTATCACTTATATAAATTCCCCTTCGGTGATAATTCTCCATCGGAGATATTCCTGAGGTAGCGTGAATTTTATATTAAGTGACATTTGTAACTTCATGATTATATATATATATATATATATATATATATATATATATATATATATATATATATATATATATATATATATATATATATATATATATATATATATATATATATATATATATATGTGTGTGTGTGTGTGTGTGTGTGTGTGTGTGTGTGTGTATGTATTTATGTATGCATGTATGTATTTACACATTAACATTCATACATGATATGTGTGTCTATGTATGTACAAGTGAGTATATGTGCGTATATATATTGTAACAAATGTCTTTGCCATTTGTTGGGATTTTTCTTTCTTGATTTTTGCCTATAATTTAAGGTAAATTATATAATTTTCCAATATGAATTACTGTACATTTCAAAAGAAGTACTAGTTGTTTTGATGTTTTCACACCAAGCATTCCCATGTTTTCCCAGGCTCAGTTAAGCCATTGCAGGTGTCTAATGAGAAGCTAAGTGCAGGTCCCTACTGTGAGTCATTACTGATCTGACCTGACCCTAGTAATGCGGCCCTAAGGTGACATTTTTAGCAGCCTCTTGCAAGTGACATTTTTAGCAAGTCCCTTTGAGAGTTCCCTCTATTGTTACCATTCTTCTCAATTCCCCAGTCATGTGTGCCCCTTCGCATTTCTCTGAGTTTCCTCTCCTTCCCAACTACCTGGGCTGCCATCAAGGGTCATCTTTCTTGACCTGACCCACACCTGTGGCTTCACCTACTAACACCTGCATCCCCTCCTACAAATCACTCAGCTCTCCCATCTAATTGTCACCCCAATGACACCTCTTCTCTCCAACCTTTATCTGGCCGCCATACAATGACCTTTCTAGATACCTGGTTGGATTAATGACATGCCCTGCGAGGAGGACAATGGAAGACCCACTAAGAAGAGGCTGTCAGAAGTGTCAAAACACAACAGTTGCCAGCAGACTGTGGTATATATACTGGTCCCGACATACCATGCTTTGCTAGTCCCTCTTCAGAAGTCACACTGCTAGCATAACCTATGCTAGTCCCCCTTCAGGTGTCTCCCTGCTTGTAGAGACTCTGCTCAACCTTTTTCAGAAGACACACTGCTAGTACACCCCATGCTAGTTACCTCTACAATGCCACTCCAAGACATCACCCTCCTGGCACCATACATACACATCACTAGTCGACCTTAAGCTACTCTGCTAGTCTGCTCTCTTGACTTCACACCACTGGACTCCTTCTGCTAGCTGCCTTCCACAGACGTTACTTTGCTGAATTACCTGATGACATCCCCCTGTCCAGAAGTCACCGAGAGACTACTCTCAAGTCCTACTTGAAGTAGTTCTTATGCTGCTACGCTGAAGATTGCTGTATCCAGCTACTCACCTCTGTGTGCTGTTGCCCTGCTAGTCTACCAGCGCCCCTACACTTCATCAAATTTTCCTCTGGTGGGGAACCTTGAGTGACAACGTTTCCACTGATGCCCTATGGCAGAAACCTGGCTCTACGAACCTCACATCTTGTCCTCAGACCTAAGGCAATGTAATTGGAAGTTGTTTGTCAGCCCCTTAACTATATCCTATCTGTGCTTATATAGCTGTTCTCCTAATTCCTGTAACCATATTCCTGTTCCTCTCCTTCAAAGGTTCCTGTGATTTTGATTAGGGTGGAATTGCGATCAATAGTGACACATTTTTAGTTTCATTCGCATACTTGTGTTTAATTGTAACTATTATGTAAGATAGTGTCCTGATATTTTGCCTAAGAGAAATCACTGTCAGTTTACTTGATTCCATTCGCATGTGTTCAATTTTCCTGCTCTTGTAGATCCATGATATTGAGTCCCTGTTGTGTGGTATCAACTGTAGGTCAATGGTGTCACCTTTCTGCATATCCAGGTGCCACCTCCGGTTAAGATATCTGGACTATCAACAGTGCAACGTCCTCTCTCACTGTACCCCCTACTGTGCATTCTTTGGACCCTCCCTGATATCTATTGCTTGATATCCTACAAAAGGCCTAGTGTGTAAGATTTGCGGTTGTGGCACTGTGCTTGAGTACTTTGTGATTCTTTTGTGTAACATAACTCTTGATAGTGCCACAGAGCTCCACTGATAACACCTGCACATATTTTTTCTTCTGATTGAATTACTGAATTATACTATTTAGTGGACACCTTAAGTTTGCCTCCAGCCTTTTGATTCATTAGTAATTCTGAATATTCTCCAATTTTAACCTTTTCTGTTCACCAGAGAGCAGCCAACCTCAGTCTGGTGTAGTTATCAGAAACCTAGTTAGAGCCACCTTTCCAAACACAAGGCAATGCAGAACGTCACAATATATAATATATATATATATATATATATATATATATATATATATATATATATATATATATATATATATATATATATATATATATATATATATATATATATATATATATATATATCACATACACACACACACACACACACACACACACACACACATATATATATATATATATATATATATATATATATATATATATATATATATATATATACATATATGTATGTATGTATGCACATATACTCATTATGTATTTTCTTTGTAATTGGCAGCATCGTCGCACTGTGTGAGGCTTCACAACATTTGCTTTTCACACACATTGAAAAAACGGCATCTCCTCTAATGTTGTGAGCAGTCGGTACCTGAACATACTGTAACTTTAAGATTTCATTATTGCAAAAAACAAACCCCGAAAGGCAACCCTCCTGAATACGAGGTTTCAGAAAAAATAAGTATCACAGCTATATCTTTTACCATTATTGCTCCACAGATGTTAGGTCCCTCACCCACCCACCCACCCACCCACCTCCTACCACATCCCCTGAACGCCAAAAATGGATATCTGGATCTCCGGAACGGCTGAACGGATTTCGATGAAATTTGACACAATTAGAGGCCTTAGTGGGAAACCTCTAAAGCCAGAGTTTCATCCCAGTCAGTTGAATATTTGCAACGCTATAAAGGGCCAAAGTCGGGGTTTTTGTGTACTCCAGGATTGGCTGAGCTTTACTAACCGGCAACTACCATGGCGGTTGATACGCAATGGGTCAAGTTTGACAAAGAAATTCAATTCAAAGTCTGTTGTTTTCTTAAGTTCCTTGTTTTTGTTTATGCGAAGGCCAATCAATGACAGGCAAGTCAGTGGCTTTTTTTCCTGCAAGAAGGAAAAGAAGAGCAAAAAAAACCGAGAGTTACTACGGAGGGGAACGATCGACTCTTCTCTCGAAAGATGAATAAATGCATTTGTTTTGGAAAAAAGCCTTGATTTTATGGAGAATTTAGATTTTCCAAGTCAAAGTTGACTTAGCAATAGTGGAATCAGGCTTTCATTCAATTTTTAGGGGAAATGCAGCCAAGACTTATTTAGGAAAAGTAATATAATTTTCATATTTATCAGAACACAGAATGATGAAAACTTTAATTTAGTGGTGCCAGTCGTGATAAATGCGAGCGATAGACCCTTTGCATTCCTCTGCATAATTGTATCTGTACGGAGCATGACTTGTTGATATCCCATTTTATTGGACATGTGGAAAATGATTAAATCATTTTTATGAAGCCGTAGGTATATAATGAGTTAGCTGGCAGGTCTAGCACCTCTTCCCAAACGTACTAATTATTTACTAATCAAATTTGATCACGAATGAGTGGCATTCAATTATTTTAACGAATCCAGTGTGATATGCATTCTCATTTTCTGTCCACCTAAGCAGATAAAGCTAGAAATGAAAAGGTTATAAAAAACTTTAATTCTAATATTTTTAGCAAACTAAAACCATTAGTATCACTAAAAAAATTATTTTGTTATTAAATCAATAGTGATCTTTGGTCAAAAAGCTCTTAGTTAATCGGAAAAAAAACTCATGAAAGATTACTGGAGCTTTCAATGCCGTTATTAAATAATTGATGGAATTATTTGTATAGAAAATAAGGTTTATTATCTTTGATAGAACTATAAAGGATTTTTTAATATAAAGTAAATTACCGTGGTTGGCTATGAGATGGGGTAAAAGGAGATTGGCAAATACCCACGACATTCATACATGGCGACGGTTATCTGCCGTAAGAAGTTAAGGTTCTGTCATTGAAATTGTTTAAAACGACCTGATTTTTCCTCGTTCATTATATTATAGACTGTGCAGAAACCGGGATATCAAAAAAACTAAGTTATAGATGTTTTATGGAATAACAGCATTTTGGATATTTTATATATATATATATATATATATATATATATATATATATATATATATATATATATATATATATATATATATATATATATATATAATATGACAGGCAAAAAGTGATGAAATCACAAAAAGGATAGTAAGCTCAGCCACAAGAGACATATATGAGGTCAGGGGATACAAAAAAAAGTATACCTTAGTTTACCCAGACCAATGAGTTAATTAACAGCTCTCCTAGGGCTGGCCCGAAGGATTAGACTTATTTTACTTGGCTAAGAACCAATTGGTTACCTAGCAACGGGACCCACAGTTTATTGTTGAATCCGAACCACATTATACCGAGAAATGAATTTCTATCACCAGAAATAAATTCCTCTAATTCTTCACCGGCCGGCCGGAGACTCGAACTCGTGCCTAGCAGAGTGCTAGCCGAGAACTCTCCCGACTCATACAACGAGGAACTGTCAGGGAATACAAAGGAAGGGGTAGGGCGTAGGGCTTTATTCCGCAACCTGACAAATTATGATGACAGCGAAAAGTAGAAGTAGGAGTCTTTTCTCAGTCAGTATAGAAAGCAAGTGCCATTATAATGCACACACTGCTAACCATACTTGAAGAGATAGACACTGGCACTTCTTCAAGCTATACAATTTCAAGACACATAGCAAATGTTTCCACTCAGAAGTGTGCGATCATATAAACACAACTCTTCTTTGTGGGTCACAATTTTTTTTCTTCTTTGTCGTCGAAAATAATACGGTGAACTCATCCCGATTGTTGTTGTTGCTGTTGCAAAGACTAGAGTAATGTTCAACAAAAAGCTGGGCCGGGTTAGTGTTGGGTGGTACTGGAATCAGGTGCTCTTGCTTAATTTTCACACCATCAGCTGTGGTTCGTCCAAACCAAAGCCTATTCAATATGCGTATTATAATAATGACACGCGCTTTCTATACTGATTGAGAAAAGACTGTTACTTCTTCCTCTCGCTTTCATCATAGTTTATCAGGTTGCGGGGTAAAGCCCTACGCCCTACCCCTGTCTTTGTATCCCCTGACCTCCATATCTATCTCTTGTGGCTGTGATTTCAGTAGCCTACTTTTTTGCAATGGCAACGCCCTACATCGAGAAAAACTGGTAGCAAAGGAATGGGGTTGTTTAGGTTTTAGACGTAGTTTTGTTAGACCTATGCGGCTTTTCGGTGATAATGGTCAGCTCAGCTCGTTTGCTGCATAATTATACAATATATACCCATACCCATACCATACCCATACCCAAATTCATTCCATACCCATACTCTAATCCATTCCATACCCATATCTGTACAATATCCTACCCATACCTATACCCATACGTATATCTATACCATATCCATACTGGTTCCCATGCCCATACCCATATCCCTATTATACTCATATCCATATCAATACCATACCATTCCCATACCCATACGCATATCCATACCATACCCATACCCATGCCCATATCTGTACCATACCCACAGCTAAACCAACCCTACTTATAATAGTCAGCAAAAGTCCTGGGCAGCAACAGCCCCATTTAAGGGGGAGGTGGAGGGGAACGGGGAGGGGGACAAGAAGGGAAGAGGGAAAGGGAGGGGTGAGTAGGAGGGTGAGGAGGAAGGGGAGGGAGGGTGAAGGGGAGGGAGAGGGAAGGTGGAGGGGATAGGAGGGTGGGGAAGGGCTGGGAAAGCGGATGGAAGAGGGAAGCGGAGGGAAGTGGGAGGGGAAGGGGAGGAATGGAAGAGGGAAGGGGATGGGAGGGGATGGATGAGGGACGGGAGAGTGGAGGGGATGGAAGAGGGAAGGGGGGGGAAGACACAGCTAAATTAACCCTTGATCTTGTGCTCGGGAGGAGGGGAGGGAAAGGGAAGGGGGAGGGGAAGGGGGATGGAAGAGGGAGAGGGAGGGGGATGGAAGAGGGAAGGGGAGGTGAGGACATAGCTAAAATAACACTTGAGCTTGTGCTTGGTGAGGGGAAGGAAAGGGAAGGGGGACGGAAGAGGGGAGGGGAGGGGAGGAAGAGAGAATGGAAGGGCGAGGGGAGTGAAAGGGAAGGGAGAGGAGAGGGAAAGGGAAGGGGAGGGAGATGGAAAAGGGAAAGGGAGGGGGAAAAGGGGAAGGGAGGGGGAAAGAGGAAGGAATGGGGAGGGGGGGGAGAGGGGAAGGGGAGGGAGGAAGGGAGGGGACGACACAGCTAAATTAGCACTTGGTCGTGTGCTCCAGTGTGCAAACAAACAAACATTTCAGATTTTAGTATTATATAGATAGAGAGATAGATAATCAACAGTAAGTCAGCCAGCTTCTCCCAACACACTTGTTATTCACACACATTAAGAAAACGGCATCTCTTCTAATGTTGTGAGCAATCAATACCTGAGCATCAACAAATTTGAATTTTAGTTGGCAATTTGAATGGCCCACTGTATCTTTAAAATTTCATTATTTCAAAGAAAAAACCCAAAAGGCACCCCTCCAGAATACGAGCTTTCAGAAAAAGTAAGTACCGCGGCTGTATCTTTTACCGTTATTGCTCTACAAAGATTTACCTTTGTTTTGGTAGGTCCACTAATACATCAACTGTGTAGGATTCCAAGTGCGTCTGTTCCTTATAATCCCCATCCTCAAGAATATCTGTATGCCATCTGTTAGTTATACGAGCTCTCTTATACCCCTACTTCTATATTTTTCATCAGTCTGCTAGTAAAGGACCGTATATCGAAAGGCCTAGCAACCACTCCATTGTTTCACTTTTCCTTCGTGGCATTTGCCTTTATTTACACATGATTTATATTACATATACATATATACACATACACATATATACATATACACACACACACACACACACACACACACACACACACACACACACACACATATATATATATATATATATATATATATATATATATATATATATATATATATATATATATATATATATATATTTCTCCAATAGGAAACACAGTTTAGCACAGGACCATCCTTTCACTGACCTGGATTTTGAGGTACTGTCTTTTTGTTCAAATAGACTGGACCTTCTGATTTCAGAGTCGCTGGTTATTAAAAGGATGAAACCGGAATTGAACAACAACTCGTCTGGTATTCAATTAGCTATCGTGTAATTTCATAGTAGGCACACAATTGGGTCGTTAAATATTTTACTTTGAGTGGTAGTTTGTTTACATTTCACCTTCTTTTTATTTTCATATTTTTATGTTTGTGTTCGTTTTAAATTTTTCGTTATTTTGCGTCTCACCCTTTTAGCTTGTATTTACTGTTCGTTTTATATATTTGTTTATTTTTGCTGAAGATTTATTATGACAATTCATTTCATTATAATTTCATTTGATTCTCATCCTTGTCGTTTTTTTTAGCCTGATGATGAGGTTTTATACCTGGAAAGCTCGTATAATAAAGAATGTTCTTCCTGGTCTTGGCAATCACTAATAAGATATCACTACGCTAAGATTTACACACACACACACAACACACACATATATATATATATATATATATATATATATATATATATATATATATATATATATATATATATATATATATATATATATATATATATATATATATATATATATATATATATATATATATATATATATATATATATATATATATATATATATATATACATACATATATACAGTATATATATACATATATACTGTATGTATATAAGATTTGCAGATGTTACATACCTAGAATTTATAACATTATTTTGTGCTACATATATAGATTTAGTCATAATAAAATAAAACGATTACTGGTTGACCTAAAACATAAATTAAGTTTGGCAATATGAGTTTCATAATATGCACGGCCATAGAATCAAGTAAAACCAGAGCAACAATTTCAGGAATCTAGGAGGTCTGAAGAAGTATATACTTGGATGATCAATGACGTTATTTCAGCGTCATGAATGTAGTCGGTCCCTTTGGAGGTATTCAAGGATTCATCGATTCCTGTCGTTTTATTAAAGGAACATTAGTTCCTGTGAAAGCTTATAATGAACATCGCGATTCTTCTGCGCATTCTGGTAACAAGGCGCTTGCACAGGTCTCGAATATTAAATTAACAAGTTGTTCTTTGTGTATGCACGCTCGATGTAATTTTTCATTAAATTATCTAATGTTTACTTTCATGGAAGTTTTTTATCTTTTTGGTTTTCCTCTTCATATGGAAGCATCAGTATTAATTTCGTTCAAGTATGAATATTCAGTTGGCAATAGTTATCTTGATGCTGTTCGGAGTAATCTATTTGATATTTCTGAAAATATGGGATTTAATAATTTTTACATGGATATTATTATATGGTTTATTTTCATGCAATATAGGCCTGTTTCAAACAAGTTAATGGAACATATTTATATTATACAAGCCTCTGTCGATCGAGGAAAAGTAAAAAAATAAAAGAAATACAGGAAAATAAATGAATTATAGGACTAAAATAACAATACATGTAATAATACCAAAAGGGAGGTCTAATGTGTCAGTTCACCTGATAGCTTTATTGACAGACCTGAACTCAAGAAATTCAAGAAACTTCCACCACCTGGTTAGCACCATTACCATTTGGGTTATAAAGTGAGTCAGCATCCTCATCCCTACAGGTTCCATGACGTTTTTGTTCTACAGAAATGTGGAACATATTCCCTAGAAATGTTATGAATGCTGTTGCCCAAGCGGGACGTCTATATCCTACTTCCCTTTTAAAATGTCCACTTCGCCTTCATCCGTTTGGCATTTTCATTTGCATTTTAGTCTGCTATTCTTTATTATGTGCATCAAGGAAGGTAATGTTTGTTTCGGTTCTCTCTCTCCGCCAGTGACTATTTCGTCCAGATTATAGTTTTGAAAACTAATGAATATATTTCTACGATCATTTGTTAAGATTCGCTATAGTGTAGCCTATAATTTCTTAGAAATTGTTTTTTGTTACTGGTGCACATTTGCAGAAATATAAATCAAGTCTTTTTCAGATTCCTCCCCATAATATATATATATATATATATATATATATATATATATATATATATATATATATATATATATATATATATATATATATATATATATATATATATATATATATATAATAATGATAAATTGTATTTTCAGTACTGTTAATAATAATAATAATAATAATAATAATAATAATAATAATAATAATAATAATAATAATAATAATAATAATAATATCCGCTGTTCTGCATACATACCCGTAGCTAAATTACGCTTCTGTTCATATACTTGCACACTTTGGTTTATGTTTACTTGGTTGAATATTTCCGAAACATTAATCCAATGAATGTTGTAAGTTGCTTTTGTGCTAACGGTGGTTGAGACAAAACACTATGAAAAATCAGTTGTCTTTCGCTTTTGGCAATCAGCCATTGACTTTAATTAAAGTCATGAATATGTGTGCCAAACAAAATATTGAAACCATAATTGAGAGATATAACCAAGGATAATAGAAATGACGGTACTTCCAGCTGCCAGTAGAGTGCATATGGTAGGCTACTGCTCACAAGGATAAAAAAAGGTTCCGAAAACAAAATTTGGAAGGTGATGCACTTTTTGTAAACCGTAAAAGAACGCGAATCCACTAACTGTGTGTCATCCCTGGTTACGAAAAAGCACCATAGCGACACAGAAGGAAGAACTATTTGATTTTATGCTTGGGAACAATGGGCCAGGAGGTGGACAAAAACCCCCCAAAATTATTGTTTAGTTTTATCAAAATTATATGAAAAACGTAAATCAGAATAATTTTTAGAAAAGGAACCGTATATTATATCATTACTTAAGGAGTATGGGATTGGCTGGCGCTATGGTTTTTAGACGCAATCGGCTAAGCACATTCTCTCCCAGTATGCAGTGATTAGTCTGCATCAGATTTGTGTGCCTGTAGCATCTGTGATATTAGGTCCATATTTCATTAGTTTATAAAAGATTTTCAACAAGTTTACTACGTGTTGTTTCTGGGACTAAACATTTCCAATATTGTGTATAACATGCAATTACTCCATGCTATATTGATATATACAAAAGTACTTCAAATATTTTTTTTTATTTAACAAAAAACAAGTATGCGGCAATTTTTTCGTTTGCATTTGCTTCATATCTCTTATGGATTTTATTATACTAGAACTTGTGTAGAAAGTGAAGAAACTTGTTTTCTTTCCACCAATTTGCACTTGGAGCTTTTGTGGGCAATAATAACTTTATCATGACGCCATTTAACGAACGATTCTGAGCACCGAACGCCATAAGGTGGGTCCCAGAGTTGCCAACGATTACTCCATCGTCTTAAACACGGTGTTTTCAATGGGTATGGGGCAAATCCAAGCCTAAAAAGTTGGAGGGGTTGGGTTGCTATGAGTTTTGGATGTTAAAGCTGTTCAAAGGGTTTGCCTTGGTTAGGGCAGGCAAATCTCTAGAACCTGTAAATTAGGAAAGACATGGAGCCATTTCATAAGGAAATCCTTACCGCTGCTATTTCAATTACCACATTTTAATGTATATCACTGAAGACTTTGTTTTAAGCTTAACAAGTGAACGTGAAATTTGGAGTCAATATCTGTTAATATTCTCAAATACTTTAAACTTAAATGGGTAGCTGTACTGTACAAAGGAGCAAGGTTTAAGCTTACAAAAAAATATGATGATTAGTTGAATAACATTGCATATGAGCGGAAAGAAAGTGCTCAGGTAGGTCTCGGTTGTCTTAATGAGACCTTTGAGATCTCCTAAAAAAAACAGAGAAGCGTAAATCAGAACATCTACTTCTTACTTCGTCGGGAAGAATGTTTTATGCCACATCTAAGATTTTAAAAAGAATAGGGTACAAAAATTTAGCTGAACAACTTTCAAATGTGTCATTGAAAACAACTTTTGATAACAAAAATTAATACTGTCCCGAAGAAGCATTGGCTCATTTAGCATCTGATTGTTCACTAAGTAAGAAATGTTATCAACTCTTAAGGTCTGGAGCTACTGAAAGAAATAGCAAACTTTATCCAGCCTATAATTTAACCCGGGAAGCGAAAGAAGCGTGCTCACCAACACCTTGCTTCTGAATGGAGAATTTCAAATTATAATGCAGAAATAGATTGATTTCCAGGTTTTGATTGATCACAAAGTTAAAAAAGATTAAGAAAACCGCCGTTTTTGAGAAGTTCGAAAACTTAGCAGTTGATAAGTTATCCCTGGAGTGTAAAGTTGGTTTTGATGGAACATAAGGACAAAGTATTTATAAGCAAAGCCTCTCGGCTAATGTTGACAGAAATCTTGCGGCAGAAAATAGTCTTTTTATAATAAACATGGTTCCTCTTGAGCTAAATGTAACTTTATTGAATCCTGAAAACAAGGTTGTCATCTGGAAAAACACAAAACCATCATCACCACTCTTCTGTCGACTAATTACATTCAAGTGTTCGAAAGATAAGTGTTAGACGATGAAGAACAATTTATAGAGAATTGTATTTCAGACTTACCACCTACTGAAATATCCGATGATTTATTTAGTTCACCACAATGCAAGTTTAACCGTGATTGATGGAAAAGTGGCAACAGCGCTGTCAACAGTTAGAAATTCGATGTAGTGTTGTTCTATATGTGGAGCCTCTCCTAAAATCCTAAATAACATCGAAGAAGTGAAACCCCGTACTTTAAGTCAAGAAGCATTGAAACACGGCGTATCTACCCTTCACGCATGGATTAGGTGCATGGAATGTTGCCTACATATATCTTACAAAACTGATATACAGAAATGGCAAGCACGTACTTCTGAAGGAAAAAGAGTCATCAGTAAATAAAAGGAAGGAACTGATTCAAAAAAAGCTTTCGTGATGAAGTAGGTTTAGTAATTGATGTGTCAAAACCAGAGCTAATGATGGAAATACTGCTCGCAGGTTTTTCAAGAATGCAGAAATTGCATCCGAAATTGATGGCCTTGCTCAATCCTTTTGTTTGTAAACTTTATGTAATTTTATCAACATTGTCATCTGGCCTTGCTATCGATGCATATACATTTGAAAGGTTTTGCTTGGACACTGCCAAATTTTATATACAAAAATATAACTAGTACTACATGCCCCAAAGCTTGCACCGGTTATTAATTCATGGTGCTTCACTGATACGCAACTTCAGTCTACCAACTGGCATATTATCTGAGGAGGCACAGGAAGCAAAGCATATAGGATTCAAGAAGTTTAGGGAATCTTTCACAAGGAAAACATCACGAATAAACAAATGAAGATTTAATGAGAAGATTACTTTGTTCTTCTGATCCCTTGATAAGTTCCCTAAGAAGAGTAGAGAGACCTGCAAAAACTGAACTACCTGAGGAAAGCAAAAATTTTATCATCCAAAACACTCTTCGATTTGTATCATATAGTTTTAATGCCAGTTACAGTTCCTTGTTATTTTAGATTTTTTAAAATGAATTAAATGCTTTTATTTCTATTTTCATATTACTATAGTTTAATAGTATAACCAAAGTGTTATTCTTTACGTTCATTAGAATGAATTATATTGTAAAAAGCTTTAAAGAAACAGCATTTGATAGAAATACTCTTATTTTTTCGTATTTTTATTCATATCTTTTCTGCATTGAATAAAGGTATCAAATATAATGGTTATCCAGTTCTAACACTATATTTTACCTAATACACGAAAAATGGGCAAACATATCACTCATATTATTAAATATTCTTGTCAATGTAATACTGTAAACGTTTATAAATGAAAATGGTAAATAATGATTGGATGTGACAGAAAAAAATAATTTTGTCCAAAATATTACTCATTTGGCCCGCTGTGTTGGGGATCAAATTATTCAGAAAGGAACTAGAGTTCCTTCAGTACTATATATATGCCTATAATTACCCTTCAGATTCTTCTTCAGTAGCATCGCAGCCAGGTAGCTAGTTTCCACAATTATACTCGCTTGTATAAAAAATGTCATTACAGTAATCAAATTTCACAAGATTATGTATTGCTAATTGTTATGCATTGCAAATTTGCAGATGTATTGCTAATTGTTATGCATTGCAAATTTGCAGATGTATTGCTAGTTGTTATGCATTACAAATTTCCAGAATGCATAGCACACAAAACATGACAAAGGACAAAACACCGGAAAATGTATAAAACACATCGTCACACTACAATAAATGCCTGGGAGTGTGTATGTGTGTGTCAGCAAAAGCAACAGTAAAATTACTGCATAAATTCAAATCTAACCTAGGTTAGATTTGATAAGGGTACCGCCCATGAGATTTCATGTTCTGCCTTCGAATTTATCGATATTACTTAAATATGATTAAATTGTGCTTTATAAATAAACATTATTAATATTAAAACTATCTATAGAAATAACTTTTAAAATGCGACATTTTATTACTGAATAAAGAAAGAATACAGAATGGTTATACAGTACATGCATAACTTCGTTTATTCATGGTACTTTTAATTTAAACTGTAGTTAACTGTGATTTCCTGCTGTTAGGGGAGACGTCCATTGGATTTTATCACGGTATAGACTGCGATGGTATTAAGTAGACTACTCCTCATACAGTTTCTTATAATTTCACACGTGGGGTGATAATGGACCATAAAGAGAGCCAAATTTCTCTTAAAAGCTAGTTCGCCCCTTTTTAAAATTCTTCCTTTAATCGTACGTTGGCAACCTACTGTGATGACATACAGAATGTTCTTGATGCAATGTGGGCGATTTGAACAGTAAATTGTTATGGAGTAAGACCAAATTAATGGGTACTTCTGGAGGGCCAAAATCTGGTTTAGTAGCTGGCCAGTGATCAGGTTTTTATGGCAATTGCTTTATTCATTGTCATTACGGAAACTAGGAATATATTTTGAACGTTCTCTGTATAATTACAGTGAATTAAAGTTTTACGGTAAAGCGTAAGCGAAATACGTTCCATATAACTTGTTTTATTTACGTATTTACTGACTTATTTATATCCTTGTTGAAGCAAGTCAACTAAAAGAAAAAAAATGAATAATGCAGTTGACAGGAAAATTTTTAATTTTGAATTGGTCCTTAGGTTCTGGCCGGCTGGCCGAGTCGATCAATTCTGTGATAACTTCTTGGCTCCCCTCACCGTCAGGCGCAGGCAGGATAGGATAAGGACTTGAAAGTACTTTGGTCTTCTAGTGCCGGGGTGGCTATTCCTCTCTCCCAAAGTTACTTCTAGAGTGTATGTTTTGTTTATGTTTTGTTTTGAAGTTCATTGAAGAAGCTGGTCTTCAACGGATATAGAACAATTACCGTTTCCTTTATCATTGTTGATTTTATGAAAGTTTGTAAAGATGTTTTTATTAAGTTGTTTTCTATATACTTTTTTTTTAGTTGTTGATGTATTTTTGACTTCGATTACGTAGGTGTTTCGACACTACTCATTAGTACAAACCCTAACAATAAGTTGTGAAAATCAAGATAAACAGTTTTCTTTAGATTTGTTTGCTATTTTTGATATTTTTAAATTACAACTATACAGTGTCTTAATATTGCAAAGGAAACATTTTAGAAATTTACAGAAATCGAATTAAACGTCTTCATGAAAATACGTCTATCGAGAAGCTCTCCTAATAAGGAACATTTGTTACATTTCTGATTAAGTTTTAATAAAAGAATATCACGTAAAATAATGTAAGAACATAATTTTAAATGTCATAAAAACAGATGGAACGGAAATCAAATCCACAAGCCAAATCTGCCACCATGAAACACAGTAATTCCCAGATACCTATTGTAGAGAAAGTCTAAATTAAGATATTCTGTTAAATGAAGAGTAAAATATATATTTAACATAGAGTCTGTAAACATATAGCAGTAAACCTCTGGTGTCCTGTTTTATAAATAACCTTTTTATTCGTTACGTAAGTATATTCTTTTGCATATTATGTGCTTTAGGCCGGTGCGATGATACAGAAAATAATGATGGCTGACAATAATATCCTACACATTATTAGTGGTGAAATGATATGAGGCAAAATTAACTTCTTAACGGTTTACCTATATTAATATTTGTTTCCCTAAAGATTGACAATAATATTCACTATATAATAGTTTAGGAAATTCAGTAATGATTATTTTGGGAAAGTTTCTTTTATTAAAAAATGCTAAACACAAGAGTATTTTATTACAAAGGATTTTTAACACGAAGTAGGTACAAATGAGCAGACAGAGACATTGTACGGCGATTGTTGAGGTCGAAGATATAAATTCTAAAGGCACGAGAAACAAATTTGAAACCTCGATAGACAATTGGGAAGGACTAAAGCATCATTCACCCTTGAGTTCACTTGGGTAATGTAAAATTTTGCATAGGATCAGTTTGCTCATTTTTTAATGATTGCCATATTTGATTTACTTTACATGATTTCATGATTTAAAAAATGCAGTTGAAAGTAAAATAATGTTTATAAAACAAATGGCATTCCCACTTAATTGTAAGATTAAGAGTAACTATAGTGTACATAATATCAATGTCAGCAGTTATCATATTCATAAGTGTGCTGATCACGTTTGTCTACAAAAAATCTGTGAAAATAAATTTAATGCTCATTAGAAAAATGAAACGAGAGTTCATAAGAACAACAAACTCAAATAATAATTTTTCTACAAAATTAGTTAAATGCTAAAATACCCACTAGGGAAGAATAATGACACGAGCTTGTATTGTAATAAACCTAAGTAATTTTGCAACATCAAATAAGACAGATGATATGTACACCAAATTTAACTGTGGAAGAAACAATCACAACAGAAATACTGCTGGTAATGCCAATTGTTGCTACAAAATTACCAGTTACAGCAGCTTTTATCAGAGCACAAATTAGAATAATTGCATGCATTGCATTAAAGAAGGACAAGATTAATAGGAAGAAAAAAGTACACCGAACAAGGTGCTTGTGTTGATACTGAGAAATATAAGACAGATACTGGTAAATGATGCTGTGTGGAAACCTACAATAGAAATAAAGAGGGGAAACAAGTAATTAAAGAAAACAAACTAAGTAATACCGATGGCAATCTTGATTACATAGAACTTCCACTAATATTCTTTAAGATATTAGTCAAAATAGCAACATAAAAAAAATATATCAACAATAACTAAATAGGAAGCACCCTTAAATTTCAAACCAACGACAGTGGCACAATAATCAACAACGGCAGATGATCCATAATCATAATGCAAGAGAGACATCAACATGATGGCTGTGAAACCGAAACCGCACAATATTCGCAATTCTTATTGTAGTCTCTGCTGATCACGACAAAAGCACTATACGCAGGACATCAAAACAAATCTCTTATTCCTCAGCCTCAACGTTTTGGTCACCGGTTAGTAATGAAGAATAGGGGAAAGGGACCAAGAATGCGGAATGTGTTGAATTCATGAATAAATGAATGAATGAAATGAAAACTGCAATAATCCGACGTTCTCCTAAAGGGAATGGAAGGCTGCGTTCCTAAGGAAATGGATACGGTTGCATTTATAGCATATAGAGATTATTAGCGTAATCTAGAAGTTTCCGTTTTATGGTGCCAAAATGTTTTTTTGTTTTTGTTTTGGAAATAAAACAAGTCATTCATGCTGAAATAATATATGTTGTGTTTGAGTATGGTGATTTACAAGGACAAATTACAATGAATTAAGAAAAAGCAAAATGAAATAATGAATTTACTTTAATTTCATTACAACTCATCAACAACAACAATTTTTGCGTGTGTTAAAATTAATAATAAAAAAAATTACCCAACAGAACTTAATATTAATTACCATTAATATCAAGTAAAATAAAAAAAAAAGTGTTCATTCTTTCTAAAATGAACGAGACAAGACATCAGGAATTATATTATCCTTCCCTGGTAATTGCTTTATTTGTAAGACAAATTCCTGTAATGAAAGACCTTAAATTTCTCATATTTTTATCTTTAAACCTACGGATGATTACCAAGGGATTTTGATCAGTATAAACTATGATAGGACTAGGAGTAGAATTCAAATAAACAGCGGAGTGATTCATGAACTCTACTAGACATAGGGCTTCTTTTTCTTCTCCTCCGGTGTCAATTTCATCGAGAAGCGAGCTACAGGGAGGTGAAGGTTGCCGTCGTGATCTTCTTGCAGGAGTACAGCGCTGAGTCCAGTTTCACTTGCGTCTGTACCTAACTGAAAGAAATGGCAAAGATTGGAGAACATAATAGAGGATATCTAAGTAAGTATCTTTCAGCATTTCGAAAGCCTCCTGACATTCATTAGTATAAATAAATTTCACGTCTTTCATTAACAGATTAATAAGGGGAATAGCAATTTTAGAAAAATTTCGAATAAATCGACGATAGTAGCCGACTATTCTAATAAAACGAGGAGTTGGAAAGTCTGACACAGCCTCTAGGTTTGTCATTTTAGGAGCGATATTGCCCAGGCCCACTTCGTGCCCGAGGTAAACAAATTTTGCCTGAGCAAAAACGCTCTTTCTTAAATTTCCTACCAAACCAGCCTCTCGTAATACTTTACATAATGCCTCTAATCTTTAAAGGTGTGTTCCCCAATCGTCACCAAATGCTACCAAGTCATCTATGCAGAGTTAATAACTTGCTAGAGCATGGGGATAAAAGACATCAAAGCGAAACTATTATAAATAATGAAACTGACAGCTAA
>NC_089742.1:11589609-11602109 GCF_040412425.1 Macrobrachium rosenbergii
TTTATATTTTGATGTTGCTTATTAATATGGTCCAGAAACATCTCTCTATGCCAAGGTTCCTTGAACAACGCAAAAGTGTCATCAACATATCTTCTATAATAGACATCCGGACAGTTAGTTAAAAAGGTTTCTTCTAAAAAAGCCATAAAAATATTAGCAAACACAGGTCCCAATGGGGAGGCCATGGCAACTCCATCGACCTGCGAAAAGAGCTGACCATTAAAAACAAACATTGAGTCTTGCACAGCAAGCTCAAGAAAAGTCTTAAAAAGTTGTCTGTTAAAACCATGAAAAACTACACGATCGTCATAAAAAATCTTGTCTAAAATAATGTTGATGGTTTCATTCAGAGGCACATTTGTAAAAAGATATTCTACATCGAAGCTTGTCATGTGTAGATCACCATCTTGTAGGACTATTTGTTTCTGGAACTCATAACCATTTTTAAGTGAAAATTGGTTGTAAGCGAACTCATTCAGTAACGAAACAAGGTATTTTGATATGGTATAAGAAGGGCTGTTATAGGCTGCCATGATAGGTCTGATAGGAACTCCTTCCTTATGTATCTTAGGAGGCCATAGAGAATGCTAAAAGAAGAACCTGTCACAAATAATTTCTGATAAGTAACCTCATCTAAAATACCCTCATTTTTAATTTTCTCAAAACCTGTTAATTTTATCTTGTCTTTTATAAATGTCCAAGAAGTTTGGTTCTCCATGTAATTGAAATTTGGTGTTGTCTGCAAGAATGTTATTAACCTTATCTATATATTCTTGTTTATTAAGAAGCACAACACCTTTTCCTTTATCTGGTTTACAAATGACCAAACTATCCCGTTTACCTAGTTTCTGTAAGATATTCAAATCCTCTTTCCTGAAGAACGGGGTCAAGACACTTTTAATTTGGTATAAGTCTTATGTAGGAGAAAAGATAGCTTATGTTGTAAACCACTTAAGTCATTGACCAAATTTAAACCCTTGAGTCTCTGAAAAAGCATTTCGAAGGGAAAAAGTCTGCATACTTAGGTCTGTAGGATGGTAAACCAAAGTCCAAGCCAAACGATAACAAGAACTCCTCTCTTTTGGAGAGAACATAGTTAGAAAAATTAAAAATACAGTAATTTCTATTATTAAAATTAGGAGTAACAACACCTAGGGCTTTTAGTTTCTTTTGATGACGTAATTGTACAGAGGAGACGTAATCATTTACAAAATCATAAAAATGTTTCTGATACAAAAAACGGTCAATAATTGATAAATATTGAAATAGTTGATCTCGTAGCTGGCAGACAGTCGTATGAGTACTCTCAATAAGCTTTTGCTTGGTCTCAATCTCCTTCTTAAGTAGCTCGTCAGGGCGTTTTTGTAGAATTCAGTGCGATATAACGAGGTCTTGTAGAGCTTGAATCTGACGAACTTCGTGTACTCCATTTAGAAGACAGTATTGTAAGAAATCCAAGTCACATTTGGCTTTTTCTTCCTTTAAGGTCAATTTCTCCAACTTCCTCGAGGTGGTCAGGGTCACTGGTGGATATCGGTGTCGAAGGAGCTGTGAAAAGTGTTGAATACGGCGAAGTCTCAGCCTGAACGCAAAGAGAAAGACGAAAAGAAGCCGATGCAACATCACGGACGTATTCAAGGATTCCAGGCGAAGATATATGAAGGCATACAGCGGGGTCCACAAAACACATCAAAAAAGGCCATAATTTATTTATGAGACGTTTCGCACATGTACTATGTTCATCTTCAATCTGCAAATATAACAAATTTCGTTAAAATTTACAAAAACTATTTTAAAAGATAAAGTTAAAAGGAAAAAATTATTTACAAAATTTAAAATTAATAAAACTTGAAAGGTATACAGTAAAAAGAAACCAGTGCTGAACAAACCATTCAAAGGAGGAGGAGAAGAACGAATGACCAAGACCTGACCCCACCCTACGACTTCAGTTATGCTAGATAAAGAGGAGAAGCGGAAACGTTAGAGTTCAAAGACGGAACAAGCCGTTTGATGTATAAGGACTCAAGGGTGGTTAGGTAATCACTATGGCTTGTTCCACCAATAATAGAGAAATGTTTTTTATTTATTTCGATTTTACATATGGAGGCATAAAATAAATATAAAAATTTCTCTATTATTGGTGGAACAAGCCATAGTGATTACCTAACCACCCTTGAGTCCTCATACATCAAAACGGCTTGTTCCGTCTTTTGAACTCTAACGTTTCCGCTTCTCCTCTTTATCTAGCATAACTGAAGTCTTCAGTAGGGTGGGGTCAGGTCTTGGTCATTCGTTCTTCTCCTCCTCCTTTGAATGGTTTGTTCAGCACTGGTTTCTTTTTACTGTATACCTTTCAAGTTTTATTAATTTTAATTTTTGTAAATAATTTTTTCCTTTCAACTTTATCTTTTAAAATAGTTTTTGTAAATTTTAACGAAATTTGTTATATTTGCAGATTGAAGATGCACATAGTACATGTGCGAAACGTCTCATAAATAAATTATGGCCTTTTTTGATGTGTTTTGTGGACCCCGCTGTATGCCTTCATATATCTTCGCCTGGAATCCTTGAATATGTCCGTGATGTTGCATCGGCTTTTTTCGTCTTTCTCTTTGCGTTCAGGCTGAGACTTCGCCGTATTCAACACTTTTCACAGCTCCTTCGACACCGATATCCACCAGTGACCCTGACCACCTCGAGGAAGTTGGAGAAATTGACCTTAAAGGAAGAAAAAGCCAAATGTGACTTGGATTTCTTACAATACTGTCTTCTAAATGGAGTACACCCGAAGTTCGTCAGATTCAAGCTCTACAAGACCTCGTTATATCGCACTGAATTCTACAAAACGCCCTGACGAGCTACTTAAGAAGGAGATTGAGACCAAGCAAAAGCTTATTGAGAGTACTCATACGACTGTCTGCCAGCTACGAGATCAACTATTTCAATATTTATCAATTATTGACCGTTTTTTGTATCAGAAACATTTTTATGATTTTGTAAATGATTACGTCTCCTCTGTACAATTACGTCATCAAAAGAAACTAAAAGCCCTAGGTGTTGTTACTCCTAATTTTAATAATAGAAATTACTGTATTTTTAATTTTTCTAACTATGTTCTCCCAAAAGAGAGGAGTTCTTGTTATCGTTTGGCTTGACTTTGGTTTACCATCCTACAGACCTAAGTATGCAGACTTCTTTTTTCCCTTCGAAATGCTTTTTCAGAGACTCAAGGGTTTAAATTTGGTCAATGACTTAAGTGGTTTACAACATAAGCTATCTTTTTCTTACATAAGACTTATACCAAATTAAAAGTGTCTTGGACCCCTGTTCTTCAGGAAAGAGGATTTGAATATCTTATAAAGAAACTAGGTAAACGGGATAGTTTGGTCATTTGTAAACCAGATAAAGGAAAAGGTGTTGTGCTTCTTAATAAACAAGAATATATAGATAAGGTTAATAACATTCTTGCAGACAACACCAAATTTCAATTACATGGAGAACCAAACTTCTTGGACATAATATAAAAGACAAGATAAAATTAACAGGTTTTTGAGAAAATTAAAAATGAGGGTATTTTAGATGAGGTTACTTATCAGAAACTATTTGTGACAGGTTCTTCTTTAGCATTCTCTATGGCCTCCCTAAGATACATAAGGAAGGAGTTCCTATCAGACCTATCATGGCAGCCTATAACAGCCCTTTCTTATACCATATCAAAATACCTTGTTTCGTTACTGAATGAGTTCGCTTTACAACCAATTTTCACTTAAAAATGGTTATGAGTTCCAGAAACAAATAGTCCTACAAGATGGTGATCTACACACGACAAGCTTCGATGTAGAATATCTTTTTACAAATGTGCCTCTGAATGAAACCATCAACATTATTTTAGACAAGATTTTTTATGACGATCGTGTAGTTTTTCATGGTTTTAACAGACAACTTTTTTTAAGACTTTTCTTGAGCTTGCTGTGCAAGACTCAATGTTTGTTTTTAATGGTCAGCTTTTTCGCAGGTCGATGGAGTTGCCATGGCCTCCCATTGGGACCTGTGTTTGCTAATATTTTTATGGCTTTTTAGAAGAAACCTTTTAACTAACTGTCCGGATGTCTATTATAGAAGATATGTTGATGACACTTTTGCGTTGTTCAAGGAACCTTGGCATAGAGAGATGTTTCTGGACCATATTAATAAGCAACATCAAAATATAAACTTTACCATGGAAAAAGAAAGCAACAACTCTTTTACCTTTTTAGATATCAATGTCAGCAGAGACAATGGTGAATTCACTACATCTGTGTATAGGAAAAAATACACTGGACTTGCTAACAACTTCTATAGTTCATGTTTTAAGAACTTTAAGCTAAATTCCATATACACTTTAGTTTATAGGGCTCTTTCGTTATTCTTCGAGTTGGTCTCTTTTTCATATTGAGATTTTATTTTAGTCAAATTTTTCTTACAGAACTCCTATCCTGAAATTTGGTTTTAAAGTCATTAACAGACTACTGTCACAACACTTCTCTAATCCGTCACCCTCTTATAATGTCTTAAAGAAAATATATATGCAACAATCCTGTTTATTTTTGACAACAAGTTTTCAGCCAAACTTAAACAAATAATTGAACAGGAATTTGGCTGCCTTAGATACAATTGATCCCAATCAATCCACTCAAGATCGGTGTATTCTTTGGTTACAAGGACAAACTGCAGACCTTCATGAGATCTAACGTTATTTATAATTCAAGTGCCCGGGATGTCCCGGTATCTATGTTGGATCTTGCCGTAGGTTACTGCAGGTGAGATATTGTAGCCATGTGGGATACAGTTTTAGAACGGGTCAGAAACTGAGTAAAACCAGAATTTTCAATATAAAGAACCATGCCTCCATATGTAAAATCGAAATAAATAAAAACATTTCTCTATTATTGGTGGAACAAGCCATAGTGATTACCTAACCACCCTTGAGTCCTTATACATCAAACGGCTTGTTCCGTCTTTGAACTCTAACGTTTCCAGCTTCTCCTCTTTATCTAGCATAACTGAAGTCTTCAGTAGGGTGGGGTCAGGTCTTGGTCATTCGTTCTTCTCCTCCTCCTTTGAATGGTTTGTTCAGCACTGGTTTCTTTTTACTGTATGCCTTTCAAGTTTTATTAATTTTAATTTTTGTAAATAATTTTTTCCTTTTGACTTTATCTTTTAAAATAGTTTTTGTAAATTTTAACGAAATTTGTTATATTTGCAGATTGAAGATGCACATAGTACATGTGCATAAAAACGTCTCATAAATAAATTATGGCCTCTTTTGATGTGTTTTGAGGACCCCGCTGTATGCCTTCATATATCTTCGCCTGAATCCTTATATATATATATATATATATATATATATATATATATATATATATATATATATATATATATATATATATATATATATATATATATATATATATATATATATATATATATATATATATATATATATATATATATATATATATATATTTATGGGACACATATATTCAGTTCATAACTGCAATACTATAAGGTGTGATGGAAGAGAGTTAGCTGTGAGATATGAACTAGGTCAAACCGACAGTTGCAAATAGTTTGGTTACCTCAGCTGTTCGGCTTGATGAACACACAATATTGGCTCTGGTATGTGAAACAGATGACCGAGTTGGTATGCGTGTACATAAGTTCGTACGTTGGAAAATATAGATTTTGTGTCTAATTCTGCCCAAAAATAAGTCTGATCGTTCATTAGCGAAGCTAGAGCGAGATCGTCAAGACGTGGTTTTGAGTGTTCCAATCTCTTAGAACTGGCAGAATAAGGTAAAGTTCAGACTCTTCTTTTTTCTGTCTGAACTGTGAATTTGTGAATTTTACCATGATTTCAAGACACTTATGAACTTGTGTGGAAAGTTGAACATGACTATTCTTGCCGCTTTAATATTCTATTTTATTATGTTTTGCTTACCATTATTAACCATGCATTTTAGACTTTCATTATTATGTTTTGCACTTGTATATTTTTGGGTGATTACTATTGTGCTTGATTCTTTCGACAGATGTCGGTGGAATTGGTATGGTTATAGAGAAGACACTGCAAATCTTTGCAATGTGGTATTTCTCATGTGGTTGACTTAAGACGAGACTTATAATGTCTAAGATGGAGTATGTGAGAGTTTTGAGTTTAAAGGTTTTTAGCTATCGTAAGACTTTTAATCAGAGTTAGATTATTTTGACTTGATAATTCATTTATGATGCATTTTAATCTTTTCTTTGTTCATTCATTACTTGTTGGGTTGCTTTGAATAATAAATATATTTTTGTAGGAAAGATTGCGTTTCCTTAAATGATCCATTCCTTTGAGGATGATATTCGAGAGAGAGAGAGATTTGCTGAGAGGGGGATCAGTGTGAGTGAGTGTCAGGGGGAGTGTTAGGAGGGGGTAAGGGTCGAAATACCATGCTGTTCCTGAAGTTAGATCGCAAAAGGCAACGTTACGTAAGCATTTCTACACAAAATGCTAAGTCTGTTTAAAGGGGTATGACAGATTTTATTGGTGGCAGAGGTTTAAAATAAAAAGTTTAATTGGTAGTAGCGATGTGCGTTAGTTTCATTTGGGGTTAAGATAGCGAAATAGGGAGATTAAAATAGGCTAATTGATAACATTACGCCTCAAGGCACTGGCTGTTAACAGCGAGCTTAGCTCAGTGTTGAGATTTGGCGCATGGCGAAAGCCATATTCCGAAGATTACACATTAATATGGTGATTTTTTTTGTTCTGTTTAAGTAATCGGGAGTGGTGAATTGTGAAAATAGATCTGTGTGATATGTAGAGTAGTTTGGGTTTAAGAAAACACCCAAATAAGTGTGAATAGTGGCGATTGTGAGTTAATTAAGGGTTTGATGACCTTTGCAATTTCTAAGTGAAGATAGCATCTTCTGTCTCTTCTTCGAGTCGGTGACTTCCCACTCTCGCAAGCTCCGTTTTCTGTTAGCAGACACGACGGATAAAGCAAGTATTCTGCTTTCTGTTCTTTTTTAGTGGAGTATTATCTTTCGCTTTCTTTCCTTTTCTTTTCATGTTATTACGATCGGGACGTGTGATTATTCACAAAATGCCTGACTCAGACGCAAGTACATCACAATCAATTGTGTCATAGGCTGACGAACTTCAATGCAGGCATTAAAAATTTTAAGGGCCTAGTTGACGGGAAATTAACTCAAAATGTGGAGACATTTATTGGATCAGTAGAAAATTACCTGAATCCTAAGAAAATCACAAATGGCGCTGAAGTTCTAACAGAAGCGAAAGCTTTCCTGGACTTAGACAAAGGGGACATTGGAGAACAAGCACGCAGTTTCGGGTTCAGAAAGTGTAAAACTTGGAAAGAACTTCAGGAATTTTTACGTGCGTCGTATAAAATATTGACTGCGAATGCATTGTTCGGAATCTGCGAGCCTTATCAGAACTAGGAAAGGTAATGATTCATTAATCGCGTACAGTGCTCGCCTTGATTTGATGCAGTAGGTGAGTTAAAGAAATCTATGAAAAACTCTCCATGGTTAAATGGAAATAATATCTCCTTAGATAATTTTGAAAAACTGCTACACTTTGCCTGCCTTTTAACGTCAGTCCCAGATGTAATTACAGATAGTTTGGATAAAAGAATTGATCAGGATACAGATGAATCCTTTTTGTTTGCACAGATTAACAAAAATCTATCAAAATGCCCGGCGCTGGACAGTAGTTTTGTGAAGGGAGGTGCTAAAATTTCAGCAACAGTTTCAAAACCACAGAATAATGCTAGTACCTCACATCTAGGAAATGATGCAGGAGCGAAGGCATGTGTGCGGGTGGAATCGAAGAAAACCTCAGAGTGATCAGTAACAACGATTCGTTGTTTTAATTGTGATAAAGTAGGACATAGTAAGGCAAATTGCAGAGTGAGATATTGTTCAGCTTGCAAATCTTCAGACCATGGGTGGAAATTTTGCCCAGCCACAAAGAATAGAGAATATTCAGGGAAAACACGGAGTGGTTTTACTAGATATGACAGAAGAATTCCTCATGATGCAAGTTCTAGGTACACAAATGAACATCAGAATTTTCGCAAGATAAGTTCGAAGACGGACACAGGATAATGAGCAATCAGGTCTTAGACTCACCAGAACCTAGGCCGATTGTACATGGTTTTTCTAATGGCATTGAAATTTCTATCTTCATTGATTCTGGCAGCTCAGTTAACCTGATAGATGCTGATTTTTTCCACTCGAAATTTCCAGAGTGTAAATTAGTCCCAACTAATGAGACAGTGTGTGATGTACAAGCGAGAAGATTGAATATCTTAGGTTCGTCATCTCTTACGCTTTGTATCGGTGAAAAGACAATAGTAGAACCATTTTTGGTCATAGAAGGATTAGCCTTAGGTGAAATGGTTTTGCTAGGACACCCTTCTTGTATGCGACATAACATCAACATTCTTACGGGAATTCAGGGGATTACAATAGGTGAGCCAGGATGTTTTGTTCCATATAGACACATGGAAAAAACTTGTGAGAAACCCAAGACGCAGTCTGCGACATGTGTAACACATTTATTAGAGAATGAAGACATTCCGCAAAAGTCTTTCAAAGGATTTTTTTTAGAAGATATTGAATTGCACCCGCGAGTTCCTACATTGATTAAAATGTCGATGAAAGAGGAAAATTTTCCTTCTCAAGTATGCGTTGTTGAGGGAACCGAGAAATTCAAAGACGTTGTGAGTACGGTATCAGTAAATGAAGTTTCAGTCGCAGGCGTAACTGCAGTAGAATTAGTAAGCTATCAAGACTCAGTGAAAAAATATCACAAGGGTACTTACGTAATTGATTTTGAAGAGTTTAAGGAGGAACATAAGATAGTGAGTTTTTGTGGAGACGGTAACATGTTTCCTAACGAGGAGCTACAGTTCAGAAGTCAAGTTCTTCACGAACATTTGGCTAAAGCTGATTATTCCGAGTATTCGGATAAAGTAGAGAAAGTGTTGAAAGAATATTTAGATATTATTCCTTTGAAGGGAGATAAGCTAGGAGTTACAGATGTTTTAGAACATTCAATCCGCCTAGAGAAAGGTACAAATCCCATATATATTCCAGCGTATCGAATTCCTTTTAAGATCAGAGAAAAAGTAGAAAAAGAAGTTCAGAAATGGGAGTCGGAAGGTATTATTAGGCAGAGTTCCTCACCTTTTAATTTTCCTTTACTAGCGGTCCCAAAGAAAGACGGTAGCATCAGAGTATGCGTAGACTTTCGTAAACTGAACGAAAAGACATGCCCAGATAGATACCCTGTAGCTTGTTTGCCTGATTTATTTGTTGAAATCGGTGGCAAGAATATATATTCGTCTATAGATCTTATGCAGGGGTTTTTGCAAGTTCCTCTTAGCAAGAATAGTCGAAAATTTACAGCATTTTCTATACCAAAGGGGCATTACAAGTTTAATAGGATGCCTTTTGGATTACAAGGGTCCCCAATAACATTTACTAGACTGGTTAACACAGTACTTCACGGTTTATTAGGAAAGTCGGTATTTGTGTACATGGATGACATTCTCATATGCACAGATACAATCGAAGAACATCTAAAGGTGTTAAAAGAAGTCCTCAAGCGATTAAGGTTCGCTGGATTAAAGGTCAAATTGGCCAAATGTGAGTTTCTGAAGAAAGAAATTGTCTATCTAGGTCATGTTATCTCTAAAGAAGGAGTCAGAGTGAATGATGACAAAGTCAAAGCTATCGTGAGTTTTCCAGTTCCCAAAACCAGGAAGCAGATTCGTTCATTCCTAGGTATGTCGGGTTTCTTTCGCCGTTTTGTGCGGAATTTTTCTACAATAGCGTCTCCATTGACAGATCTATTACAGGAAGACGTTAAATTTGTTTGGGGCAGTGGTTCCCAACAATTAGCTTTTGCACCAAGGGGTGCCATGAGATCTTTGAGGGTGCCCCAAAATTTTGGGAAAAATTGCAAAATTGCACTAACGTCACTGCTCCCTACACAGAGAGGCGTTAGTAGCCAAGACGCGTGGAGAAGAGTTGACTGAGGTTTTAAACCAGGCTGTCAAGATGGTTAATTTCATCAAATTCAGGCCACTGGAAAAAAGACTTTTTCAAAAGATGTGTCAAGAAATGGGTGCAGCTCATATTTCACTGATTTTGCATACTGACATAAGGTGGTTATCAAGAGGTCGTGTACTGAACCGCGTTCTTGAACTCAAAGAAGAATTAAAAGCCTTTTTCCGAGAGGAGAGACATGATATATTCATAAAGCTACTTGAAAATCGTACTTGGTGTTTGAAGCTGTCATATTTGGCAGACATTTTCATGAAGCTGAATGAACTAAATCTCTCAATGCAGAGGAGACTTGAGGAAAATGTAACATCTGTTAACAAGATGAAAGGTTTCCAAAGAAAGCTGAAATCATGGAAGTCGGCTGTTCAGAAAGACGATGTGTCAAACTTACCTTCTCTTCAACAACCAGGATATAACGGTCTTTGAACAGTAAAAAATCTGATTCTTAACCCTTTGATTTCGGTTGTAACGTATACGACGCATTTAATAAACTGGCCCGGAACACTGTTGTGTCGTATACGAGCACCGGTAATTTCCTTTTATGTGAAGGACTGATGATTGAAATACTGGCCTCTTTTTCTTGATATGGTAACAGTCTGTCAGTTGCCATACAGTGAATTCATATAAATTCACGTGTTTCCCTAAAATTCATTAGTCTTCATCAAGATGTCACAGGAGGAGGGGTCAAGGGTACGACATCCTCGAGTTGACCGCCGGCAGATCGAGAGAAGAGCTCTCGACGAGGATAACTATTTTATAGACCTTCTCGACTCATTTTCTGGATATGAAAATGAATCGGATTTAGAAGGAAATGAAATGGATAATTATGGTCCTGGTACAAGAGACAGTGATGAAATATCAACCGACAGTGAAAATGACGAAAATCTGCCACCTACAAATGAAAAGCCAAGGTGTCAAAAGAAGGCGGAGACAGCGAAGTGACCCAGGTGATGAGTGGGAGTGGGCTGCCAGCAATTTCCAGCCCAGAGATTTCATATTTGACAGCAGTGGCAGTGGCATTACGTCGAAATGTAATGTGAATGAAAATTCAAAGGAAGTAGACTATTTTTTTGAATTTTTCGACAACGAATTTATGGGGCTGATTGCTGAAGAGACAAACCGTTATCAGAGATTCCTTGTTGATACGCTAGGAGATGCAGTGCCAAAGTATTTGCGAAAATTTGCTCAGGTTACTGTGGAGGAAATGATACGGTTCCTTTGTGTGATTATGATCATGTCGCATATAAGTAAACATCGCATCGTAGATTACTGGACTACGCTTGAGACATTCGAGACAAAAGGAGTGAGAAGGCTGATGGCAAGGGACAGATTTCTTCAGATTCTACGGGTTCTACATTTCGTTGATAATTCACAGGAAACAAGCCCAGATAATAAACTAAAAAAATTAAACCCGTGCTCGACAGTGTGCGTAGAAAATTCCGGGAAAAATTTCAACCTTTCCAGGATTTATGCATAGATGAAAGTTTAATGTTATGGAAGGGAAGGCTAAGTTTCAAGCAGTACATTCCAGATAAAAGAAGTCGATTTGGAGTGAAAATATTTGAACTTTGTGATGCCAAAACGGATTATATTGTCGATTTTATAATCTATACTGGAAAAGATACAGAGATATTGGTAGATGAGGATCTAGGGGTATCTGGTTCTGTGGTAAAAACATTTATGGCCTCGCATCTCGGAAAACATCACATCCTGTATTTCGATAATTGGTATTGCAGCCCAAAACTGCTCAAGTATTTGGGCGACAACGAAACAGGAGCATGTGGAACAGTCCGGAAAAATAGGAAATTTATGCCTAAATTTCCTGATGTGAACAAATCTGAGATTTCGTCTCAAAACTGCAATGGAATATTAGGTTTAAAATGGCAGGATAACAGGACAGTGTATATGTTATCTTCAGTACATGAAAATATAATGGTAGACTGTGAAAAAGGTGTCGACCAGGGGAATTTGTGCAAAAACCTGCATGCGTTGTTGACTATAATAAGAAAATGCGGATTGTGGACAAGAACGACATGCTTATTAGTTCTGTGAAGTGTATCCGTAAAACCACGAGATGGTACATAAAACTATTTTTCCGTCTGCTTGATATGATACTAGTAAACTGTCATCACTTGCATGGATTTGTTACTGGCAAGAAAGGGTCATATTTACAGTTTTCTAAGTCAGTCGTTCTGCAGTTGATTGAAAGGTACCCTCAGCACCTAACAAGATAATTACCCGCACCGTAATAACGCAGCCAAGGCGGCTAACAGAAAGACACTTTCCTGATCCAGTTCCCTCAACAGAAAAACAACTGCGACCTAGACTAAGATGTCGTGTGTGCTCGCATACATCCCGTAGGCCCAAGAAAGGCCAGCAGA
>NC_089742.1:11607109-11629609 GCF_040412425.1 Macrobrachium rosenbergii
AGATATTAGTTTATTCCATATTCCTGAAATATAAAATACAATGACATAAACTAGTAAATATATTAAATCAACAGTCCACATAATTTTATAAGTCTATCTTGAATATCCAATGTAGGACCAATGCCAACGCTATCAAAGTGTTGATAAATCTGAATTTCTAGATTGCATAAATTGTCAGCTGGTGCTTGATCATTGCTAAAAATATTACCCAGAAATGTGGTTACCCAACCAATATTGTGATTGTGTCTAACACTTCCAATGTTATTGATGTACAATTAGAAGGAATAAATCATAGGTAAAAATTTTTATTCTGTCACTTGGGCCCTCTCTCTCTCTCTCTCTCTCTCTCTCTCTCTCTCTCTCTCTGTCCAGCTAGTGGAATAGTAAGCGGAACCATAAAAATGATGAACATTCTTTATGATTAGTTTTCTGACGAATATACAAATAATTTTTAACTATAATACAAACTGTGATGTAGCTGTCCTTTACAATTAGAGAAAATGACAAAAAAAAAAAGAAGACTGTCATCCTCAATCAGTGCAGTGCTTATACCTCTGGCAACACTAAACCCCGATATTATCATATAAATAAAACAGGTTAATTTGCAGCAAAACAACAAATACAAACGCTATTACAATGATTGTTTACGATTTCGTGCGTCTGGTAGCATGCTACGGGTGACTACCGTCTGAAAACCCTCCGGATTGTGGTGTGAGGTCTCATCTCGGCCGTAATCAAAGGGCTAATGAAAATGAAAATAATTAATAATTTCCCATATTTTGGTAATCATAGAATCAACTAAAAACGATTATTAAATAAAATTATCCCGTAGGGTGGGTCTGCCCAGACCCAACTTGCACCAGATAGGGTTAAGAGACTGGCCAGTCTTGGAGGCCTTTGGGCCTCATCCTTGAAGTTCTTGGGCCCTCTCCAGGCCTGCTTCCCCAGCCTGGCAGGATACCTGCCTTCCTCCGAGGAAGCAGCCTCTGGGTCGGACCCTTCCCTTCAAGGCTGCCCTCAAGAGACTGGCCAGCCTTGGAGGACTTTGGGTCTCATCCTTGAAGTTCTTGGGCCCTCTCCAGGCCTGCTTCCCCAGCCTGGCAGGATACCTGCCTTCCTCCGAGGAAGCAGCCTCTGGGTCAGACCCTTCCCTTCAAGGCTGCCCTTAAGAGACTGGCCATCCTTGGAGGACTTTGGGCCTCATCCTTGAAGTTCTTGGGCCCTCTCCAGGCCTGCTTCCCCAGCCTGGCAGGATACCTGCCTTCCTCCGAGGAAGCAGCCTCTGGGTCGGACCCATCCCTTCAAGGCTGCCCACCCATCCCTTCAAGGCTGCCCTCAAGAGACTGGCCAGCCTTGGAGGACTTTGGGTCTCATCCTTGAAGTTCTTGGTCCCTCTCCAGGCCCGCTTCCCCAGCCTGGCAGGATACCTGCCTTCCTCCGAGGAAGCAACCTCTGGGTCAGACCCTTCCCTTCAAGGCTGTCCTTAAGAGACTGGCCAGCCTAGGAGGACTTTGGGCCTCATCCTTGAAGTTCTTGGACCCTCTCCAGGCCTGCTTCCCCAGCCTGGCAGGATACCTGCCTTCCTCCGAGGAAGCAGCCTCTGGGTCGGACCCTTCCCTTCAAGGCTGCCCTCAAGAGACTGGCCATCCTTGGAGGACTTTGGGTCTCATCCTTGAAGTTCTTGGGCCCTCCAGGCCCGCTTCCCCAGCCTGGCAGGATACCTGCCTTCCTCCAAGGAAGCAGCCTCTGGGTCAGACCCTTCCCTTCAAGGCTGCCCTTAAGAGACTGGCCATCCTTGGAGGACTTTGGGTCCTCATCCTTGAAGTTCTTGGGCCCCTCCAGGCCTGCTTCCCCAGCCTGGCAGGATACCTGCCTTCCTCCGAGGAAGCAGCCTCTGGGTCGGACCCTTCCCTTCAAGGCTGCCCTCAAGAGACTGGCCATCCTTGGAGGACTTTGGGTCTCATCCTTGAAGTTCTTGGGCCCTCTCCAGGCCCGCTTCCCCAGCCTGGCAGGATACCTGCCTTCCTCCGAGGAAGCAGCCTCTGGGTCAGACCCTTCCCTTCAAGGCTGCCCTCAAGAGACTGGCCATCCTTGGAGGACTTTGGGCCTCATCCTGAAGTTCTTGGGCCCTGGCCTGCTTCCCCAGCCTGGCAGGATACCTGCCTTCCTCCGAGGAAGCAGCCTCTGGGTCCCCTCCCTCAGACCCTTCCCCCTTCAAGGCTGCCCTCAAGAGACTGGCCATCCTTGGAGGACTTTGGGTCTCATTCTTGAAGTTCTTGGTCCCTCTCCAGGCCCGCTTCCCCAGCCTGGCAGGATACCTGCCTCCTCCGAGGAAGCAGCCTCTGGGTCAGACCCTTCCCTTCAAGGCTGCCCTCAAGAGACTGGCCAGCCTTGGAGGACTTTGGGCCTCATCCTTGAAGTTCTTGGGCCCTCTCCAGGCCTGCTTCCCCAGCCTGGCAGGATACCTGCCTTCCTCCGAGGAAGCAGCCTCTGGGTCGGACCCTTCCCTTCAAGGCTGCCCTCAAGAGACTGGCCATCCTTGGAGGACTTTGGGTCTCATCCTTGAAGTTCTTGGGCCCTCTCCAGGCCCGCTTCCCCAGCCTGGCAGGATACCTGCCTTCCTCCGAGGAAGCAGCCTCTGGGTCAGACCCTTCCCTTCAAGGCTGCCCTTAAGAGACTGGCCATCCTTGGAGGACTTTGGGCCTCATCCTTGAAGTTCTTGGGCCCTCTCCAGGCCTGCTTCCCCAGCCTGGCAGGATACCTGCCTTCCTCCGAGGAAGCAGCCTCTGGGTCGGACCCTTCCCTTCAAGGCTGCCCTCAAGAGACTGGCCATCCTTGGAGGACTTTGGGCCTCATCCTTGAAGTTCTTGGGCCCTCTCCAGGCCTGCTTCCCCAGCCTGGCAGGATACCTGCCTTCCTCCGAGGAAGCAGCCTCTGGGTCAGACCCTTCCCTTCAAGGCTGCCCTCAAGAGACTGGCCATCCTTGGAGGACTTTGGGCCTCATCCTTGAAGTTCTTGGGCCCTCTCCAGGCCTGCTTCCCCAGCCTGGCAGGATACCTGCCTTCCTCCGAGGAAGCAGCCTCTGGGTCGGACCCTTCCCTTCAAGGCTGCCCTCAAGAGACTGGCCATCCTTGGAGGACTTTGGGCCTCATCCTTGAAGTTCTTGGGCCCTCTCCAGGCCTGCTTCCCCAGCCTGGCAGGATACCTGCCTTCCTCCGAGGAAGCAGCCTCTGGGTCAGACCCTTCCCTTCAAGGCTGCCCTCAAGAGACTGGCCAGCCTAGGGACTTTGGGCCTCATCCTTGAAGTTCTTGGGCCCTCTCCAGGCCTGCTTCCCCAGCCTGACAGGATACCTGCCTTCCTCCGAGGAAGCAGCCTCTGGGTCGGACCCTTCCCTTCAAGGCTGCCCTCAAAAGACTGGCAAGCCTTGTAGGCTTTTGGGGCCAATCCTTAAAGGGCTTGGGCCCTTTCCATGGGAAGGGTCAGACCCATAGGCTGCTTCCTTGGAGGAAGGAAGCGGCCTCTGGGTCGGACCCTTCCCCTCACCAATACTCTTTGCTTTCTCTTACCCTACTTTTCAAAACTGACACTTTCTGTCTCCGAAGGCTTCCAGACGATTTGAAGCATCTCGGAGATTGTTCTTGGACACTTTGAAGCTCGGCGCATGCGCGAATGGCATTTCTCTCGTCCTTCCAGGAGCCGGAGGACTGAAGGATTCCAAAATGTCTTCAAGGAAAATCTCGAAGGTTTTAGATCATTTCAACATCGCGATAACCATTACTTGGAGTTCTTTTTCTGGCACATAAACAGCTTCTTTGCTTTAAGGAGTCGTCTTCTATAAACTTATGAGATTCCCTCTTACTGACGATATTGATCATCCCTTCGATTCTTCCTTGCTTCTCCGAAAAGTAATTCTGTGAATCCAAAATCTTTGAAGTAGTTTCTAACACCTCAGGTTATCTACTTTATTCTTCGTCAGCATTCTTCAGTATACCTCCACGCCGATGTCGTCTCTTTTTGTTCCTTCTCTTTCTTATTTCGAGCGAAGAACTGCTCCAAGCGGTAATTTTGGGCATCCAAAATCCCCTCTCAATCAGCTTAGAAAACACCTCAAGTTCTCTACCTTTTATTTCGTATAAATTCTTCAGTTCCTCCGTTCCACTGTCTTCCTCTCTTCTTGATTATTTCCTTCCTTATTTCGAATGAAGAGCTTGCGTCCGTGAGTGACAATACGACTGTAGAGGTGCCGAATAATCGCAGAAGGCGGGAACCTCGACTTCATACTGCTCCGCGAAGTAGTCCATATTTTCAGCAGTAAACAATTACAGACTGAAGCTATCTGCCATTCTCGTGATGTACTTTTCCCTCTTGAAAATCTCTTTTAGTCGATCTGCTTCGTCATCCAGTTCATTTTAACCATAAACTTCGCCTTCTTTGCTCACATGCTGTCTCTGAAGGCTTCAAGACGTCTTCCTGGAGGATCCCTGAGATGGCCACTGTAGTCCTTGGTGTCAGTGCACCTATTGAGTGATGGCGCTATACGCATGAGCGGAAGAATTCTAAAACGACTGCAGGAAAAACACGAAGATATTACGGCGCCAGGCGACAATGATTCTTTCTTGCAGCAGAAGGTATGAAATTTTCTTGAAAGCTTTATTGCCACGAAAACATCAATATTTAAAAAAAAGAAAGAAATTAAAAATTTAGTGAAAAATCATCATCGTATCCTTTTCTCTCGTCGCCGGGAGAAATATATATATATATATATATATATATATATATATATATATATATATATATATATATATATATATATATATATATATATATATATATATATATATATATATATATATATATATATATATATATATATATATATATATATATATATATATATATATATATATATATATATATATATATATATATATATATATATATATATATATATATATATATATATATATATATATATATATATATATATATATATATATATATATATATATATATATATATATATATATATATATATATATATATATATATATATATATATATATATATATATATATATATATATATATATATATATATATATATATATATATATATATATATATATATATATATATATATATATATATATATATATATATATATATATATATATATATATATATATATATATATATATATATATATATATATATATATATATATATATATATATATATATATATATATATATATATATATATATATATATATATATATATATATATATATATATATATATATATATATATATATATATATATATATATATATATATATATATATATATATATATATATATATATATATATATATATATATATATATATATATATATATATATATATATATATATATATATATATATATATATATATATATATATATATATATATATATATATATATATATATATATATATATATATATATATATATATATATATATATATATATATATATATATATATATATATATATATATATATATATATATATATATATATATATATATATATATATATATATATATATATATATATATATATATATATATATATATATATATATATATATATATATATATATATATATATATATATATATATATATATATATATAAAATATATATATATATATAATATATATATATATATATATATATATATATATATATATATATATATATATAGATATATATATATATATATATATATATATATATATATATATATATATATATATATATATATATATATATATATATATATATATATATATATATATATATATATATATATATATATATATATATATATATATATATATATATATATATATATATATATATATGTATATATATATATATTTATATATCTATATATATGTATATATATATAGATAGATAGATAGATAGATAGATAGATATCTCCTCCCGACGACGAGGAAAAAGGATACGATGATGATGATTTTTCGCTACATTTACATTTATTTCTTTAAAAAAATGCTATTTTCGTGGCAATAAAGCTTTCTAGAAAATTTCACCCCAGGGAGGACAAGATCAACTTGGAAATTATTATTATAGATAGATAATATATTATTATATGATATATAAGTATATATATAAATATATATATATATATATATATATATATATATATATATATATATATATATATATATATGTGTGTGTGTGTGTGTGTGTGTGTGTATACACTGGTTTGTGCGTCTGTGTGCGTTAATTTTTCCCAATAGTTAAAAATAAAGGTGGTCTCAAGAATTTCTGTTTCCTGAAATGGTCATCACTAGCGCCCAGTAATCCAGTCAGCTTCAAGAGAAAAGTGACCTTTTTGTTTTAACAAGGCTTCTCCATTGCCATTGATCACCTTATTAAGGGGAGAGAGAGAGAGAGAGAGAGAGATGGCTGCCTCCAGCAAGGAATGATTAAGTTTTTTCGCATAGCAGAGTAAGTTATAAATATATAGTTTTTTTATGGTACCAGCATCAAATTATAATAGTAGATTTTTTGAAGGATACAGAGTAGTTTAAATCGCTTGTCTTATTTAAATAAAAATTCTTCTTCGGAAAAGAAATAAGTTTTAGAGTCTTCAAGAACACTATTAAAGACGCACGGAAAACTTTTCCAATATTCCTGGAAAACCTGTCTACCATATACTTTGGAGGCTTGTATTTCAAGTCAATGGTCCCTGTATGCTTGTCCCGTATGAATTGGATTCATATTCTAAAAAAAAAAAAAATAGTATAGTAAAAAAAAATACTCATAGTAGCATGAGTCTTAAAATGAAGTAGCAAATCCACAGTTGTATATTTATCTTTAAATATATGTACATATACATAACTGTGGAATTGCTTCTCCAATAATAATAATAATAATAATAATAATAATAATAATAATAATAATAATAATAATAATAAATAATAATAATAATAGATAATAATATTAAGCAAACTTTTTACTGATGAAGATGCAATTTTTAATAATTTTAGTAGGACATTTTTTAAACAACTTTTAGAGCTGGCCGTGCTGGACACGACCTTTGCCTTCAGTTTGTATAAACAAACTGAAGGGATGGCCATGGGATCACCACTTGGTCCAATTTTTGCTAACATCTTCATGTGCTCCCTGGAGGAGCGCATAATAGAAGAATGTCCCATTAGGTTCCGCCCTCTATTTTATCGAAGATATGTTGACGACACGTTCTCCTATTTCGTCATGAATGTCATGCAGAGTCCTTTCTGGAGTTCGTCATCCGACAACATCCAAACATAAGGTTCGCTATGGAGAAGGAGGTAAATAACAAACTCCCTTCCTTGATCTTATTATTTCCAGAGGTGACTCAGGTTTTTACACAGGTGTGTATAGAAAAATACATTTACTGGTTTGGGAATGAATTTTTATAGTTCGTGTTTCTTTCATTTGAAACTGAACTCTATTTTAACCCTCCTCCATAGGGCTTACACCCACTCGTCAAACTGGAAGAGTTTCCACGATGAGATATCCTTTTTAGTGAAATATTTCAATAATAATTGTTTTCCATCACGACTTTTTTCAGATCCCTAAATAAACTGCTACTACAGAAAATGACTCCGGCAACACCTGAATCGACTGTGCCGAAACTAAAGATGTATGCAAGTTTCCCTTTCGTGCATGATGATACTTTTAGGAGAAAATGCACAGCCATTATTCAAAAGAGTTTTCCAGCTTTAAACCTGAAAATCATCCCGAAAAATCCCTTTACAATAGGGTCTCTGTTCAGAGTCAAAGACCGGCTCAGTCCTCTGTTTTCGTCCAGCGTTGTTTACAAGTACACTTGCCCGGGATGTGATCACGGGATATACATATGTGGGATGCACGAGGAGGCTGTTGAAGGTCCGCATAGATTCCCACAGGGGCATAAGTCATAGAACAGGTAGCAGGTTATCTAATCCTGAGCAATCAAATATACGAAATCATTCAAAATTATGTAAAACTTATATTGACAGCAAGGATTTTTCCATCCTAGGCCGAGTGCAGAACAACAACGACTTAACCATCCTAGAATCCATAATTATCAGGAAGACTGTGCCGTCGTTAAATACTCAATCGTCCTCAGTGAAATTGTTTATAGCCTAGTTTGGGCAACTGGTTTTCCTCACTCTGTTTGTACTTATTTATGTTAGTCTTGTTCTTTCTTTCATATAGGTAGGTTGTTTTAAGATTTTAGTGAACTCCTTTTACTCATTATTGACTTGTCTTGGAATGAGGTGTTTTGTTTTAAATATTTTTACTACATAAAGAGCTGTTGCCATTGCATTAATTTGTTATTGATGTTCGCAAATTATATTATATTTTATAGCCTTGAAAATGCGACTTGGAATTCGTCGCGAAACGTCGGCATTGAAAATAAACTGTAGATGATGAGGATGCCTTTCCCTACTGCTTCCTTGATGTATATATATATATATATATATATATATATATATATATATATATATATATATATATATATATATATACTAAATATATATATCAGATGGAACTATATATACCTCATTCAAACTGCATGGTATCTATAGATACCATCCAGTTTGAATGAGGTCCTTTTAGTAATTTAGTTAATGCACAGAACAATTGTGTATGTGATAAAGTTAATATATACGTATGTATACATATATATGTGTGTGTTAGTGTGTGTATTAACAGATAGTTAGACACAGAGATAGATGCATAGATAGAAAGATATATATATATATATATATATATATATATATATATATATATATATATATATATATATATATATATATATACATATATATATATATATATATATATATATATATATATATATATATATATATATATATATATATATATATATATATATATATATATATATATATACATATATATATATATATATACATATATATATATATAGTAGGAGTACGGATAGGAAGAACAGTCAGCTCATCATTGATATATTTATTAATAGGTGCGCTTCAGGATCACCCATATCCCATCTTTTCTGGCTAAAAGATACAAAAACACTAATTAAAACTGACAACAGAGCTTACAAAATTAAAATGCTTTAAAGATTGAAAAATGACAATGACAAAACAAGAAATAGATTACCTTCAGTAGTAAAGTCCAGAGGATGAAAACTGAATAAGAGTAAACAAGGTTAGCAAGTAAACAAGAAAGGCGGGGGTGGGGTTACTATAGTACGACCGTTTTAGGAAGAGACTTTGCCCCTCTTAAACTGACCATTAACCTTCTGACTTCAAGCTCTCATTGTTTGCGCCTGTTATCAAGCACGTGTACTATAATAGAAAGTTCTGAATGAAGTTTTGTTGTCCCACTTAAATTTTAGATAAAAAAAAAAAAATTCAATATATGAAAATGATAGATGCAAGAAATTTGGAAACCTAGATGTGCTTTCATTTTCAGTTTTGTTTATTTGGATGCTGTACTGAGCAATGTTCTTGAGTTACGTCATCTACTATAGTTTTTATTACTGTTCCTTTGCTGTTATCGAAGTCATATAATTGTGATATAGTTTTGAGCTTTTGAATTGTTTTCTTTCAGTGTATGCCCTGATCCGTCTTTACCTCCTTGCTGTATCAAGGTTGAATTTTCACTGTGCAGCTATAAAATAGCTCATAATAAATATTCTTTAAATATTGTTACACCCATATATATATATATATATATATATATATATATATATATATATATATATATATATATATATATATATATATAATATATATATATATATATATATAGTGTAAAAATATTTAAAGAATGTTTATTATGAGCTATTTTATAGCTGTACAGTGAAAATTCAACCTTGATACAGCAAGGAGGTAAAGACGGATTACGGCATGCACGAAAGAAAGCAATTCAAAAGCTCAAAACTATATCAATATATTATATATATATATATATATATATATATATATATATATATATATATATATATATATATATATATATATATTTATATAGTATTAGATTTTAGATTTACCTGTGCTTTTAAAGCACTGTCATATGATACTCATCACTGCTGTGGCATTTCTGTTATATGTAGATTTTTAAAGATATTTCTGCCACTTTCTGTCGAAAAAACAGATCTATATTTCAATTTATTTCAATTTCAGTGTTCAACAGGATATCACACAACAAGGGAAAGCAATAAATTTATTTACAATCGAAGTATGAGGAGACATTACTTATGAAGAATCCTCGTCAGAGGATGCTACATCGATAACAAAAGAATCTATATATTTATCAATGCAAACATCTCTTGAAGCGTCATCTCTTTTTATATCTTCGGCATGTCTCACATCATTAGCCCAGTTGTCAGAAGATATGGATTCAATTGCTTCTTTGACCAAAGGAAGCAGGTCTGATTTTTAAAATGATTCTTCTTTGCCACGTATGATTTCACCTGCGCCCATATCAGTTCTGTTGCATTATACTGGCAGTGATATGTAGGCAGCCTAACCACTATGTCCATGATCTCTTGCCAGTCTGTCAATCACGTAATCATTTTCTTTACATGAATGTCTTTGCAACTTTACTAATTTTTTATTAGCCAGTCTTTAACTTCATCCTTTTTGGCAGACATTGTCGGAGGTTTATTAATTCGAACTGAATGATAAGAAGCGTTATCCAACACTATGATGGCAGATGGCCCTATATTGGGAAGAAGCTGGGTTTTAAACCATTTTTCAAACACTGCAGAATTCATCTGAATTTCTAGATTGCGTATCCCTTGTCAGCTGGGTGCTTGATCATTGATAAAAATATTACCCAGAAATGTGGTTAATATTGCAACCAATATTGTGATTGTGTCTACTTACTCTCAAATGTTATTGATGTACAATTAGAAGGAATAAATCATAGGTAAAAATTTTTATTCTGTCACGCCTCTCTCTCTCTCTCTCTCTCTCTCTCTCTCTCTCTCTCTCTCTCTTCTCTCTCTTTTTGCCCAGCTAGTGGAATAGTAAGCGGAACCATAAAAATGATGAACATTCTTTATGATTAGTTTTCTGACGAATATACAAATAATTTTTAACTATAATACACAACTGTGATGTAGCTGTCCTTTACGGATTCAAACAGAATTAGAAAATGACAAAAAAAAAAAGAAGACTGTCATCCTCAATCAGTGCAGTGCTTATACCTCTGGCAACACTAAACCCCGATATATAGTACTTATCCTATGTTTATTTATTTGTGTTGTTACATTAATTGCATAATATCTATATCACGGATCGCTACTATCACAATATTATCATATAAATAAAACAGGTTAATTTGCAGCAAAACAACAAATACAAACGCTATTACAATGATTGTTTACGATTTCGTGCGTCTGGTAGACATGCTACGGGTGACTACCGTCTGAAAACCCTCCGGATTGACTTCAGTAAATTAGTTAGGTCTCATCTCGGTGAAAAAATCAAAGGGTTAATATGTAATTGATTTTGAAGAGTTTAATGAAGAGCATAAATTAGTGAGTTTTTGTGGAGACGGGAATATGTTTCCTAACGAGGAGCAACAGTTCCGAAGTCAGGTTCTACATGAACATTTGGCTAAAGTTGATTATCCTGAATATTCAGATAAAGTAGAGAAAGTGTTGAAAGAATATCTAGATATCATTGCTTTGAAGGGAGATAAATTAGAGTTACAGATGTTTTAGAACATTCAATCCGCCTAGAAAAGGGTACAAATCCCATATATATTCCAGCATATCGAATTCCTTTTAAGATCAGAGAAGAAGTAGAAAAATAGAAGTTCACTGGTGGGAGTCTTTAGGCATTATCAGACCGTCCAATTCTCCGTTTAATTTTCCTTTGCTTGCAGTTCCTAAGAAAGACTAGTATCAGAGTTTGTGTAGATTTTCGTAAATTGAATGAAAAACATGCCCAGATAGATATCCTGTAGCTTGTTTGCCTGATTTGTTTGTTGAGATCATGGCTGGCAAGAATATATATTCATCTATAGATCTTATGCAAGGGTTTTTACAAGTTCCCCTTTGAGAGTAGCCGTGAAATATACAGCATTTTCGGTACCAAAGGGACCATTACGAGTTTAATAGGATGCCTTTGTGTTACAAGGGTCCCCAATAACATTTACTAGACTGGTTAACACAGTACTTCATGGCTTGTTAGGAAAGTCGGTGTTTGTGTACATGGATGATATTCTCATATGCACAGATACAATTGAAGAACATCTAAAGGTGTTAAAAGAAGTCCTTAACGATTACATATTCGCTGGGTTAAAGGTCAAATTTTTATTATAAATGTGAGTTTCTGAAGAGAAAAATTGTCTATTTAGGACATGTTATCTCTAAAGAGGGAGTTAGAGTGAATGATGAGAAACTTAAAGCCATTGTGAATTTTCCAGTTCCCAAAACCAGGAAACAGATTCGTTCGTTCCTAGGTATGTCGGGTTTCTTTCGCCGTTTTGTGCGAATTTTTCTACAATAGCGTTGCCATTGACAGATTTGTTACGAGAAGACGTTAAGTTTGTTTGGGGTGATAGTCAACAATTAGCTTTTGAGAAGCTTAAGAACGCTTTAGTGAACCCACCAGTTTTGAAGTTTCCAGATTTTAGTCAACCGTTCACCTTAGTGACTGACGCGAGTCAGGAAGGTATAGGTGCGTGTTTGATGCAGAAATTTGAGGGGAAATTACACCCAATTGCTTTTTATAGCAGAAAGTTCAAAACGCGTGGTAGTAACGAAAGGCTGATGTCAGTTGTGGACAAGGAGGCTTTCGCAGTCGTCTCTAGCCTTGTTCATTTTAAGATGTTGTTGTTGGGAAATAAAGTTGAGATTTTTACAGATCATCAACCGTTGTTAGAGCTTTTTAATAAGCCAAATTTGTCGCCCAAGAGAGCACGTTGGTTCCTAACATTGAGAGATTTTGATGCAAACCTCAAATACATTGAAGGTAAGCATAATGTAGTTGCCGATGCATTGAGCAGATATTTTCCGGTCGAGGATGAGGAAATACACACCGAATCCTGTGTGGGAGAAGAGAGTAAATATTTGATGTCTAATGTCTCTGATATTAGTAGTTCTGAGATATCGCATGTAGAGGACATACACGTTCCTACAGTGCATACTTCGGGAGAAATAGTGAGTCGGCAGTCTCGGGAGAGATTGTTATTCATGATAGTGAGAGTAACGCAGTGTGTTATATTACGGTGAAAATGTCACTTGGGACATAGGCTTGCTGGAACAAAAGCAAGATGAAGATAAATTGTTGTCAGATGCTAAGGCATTTCTTAGAGGAGTTTCACCGAAGAAAGGGTATATAGTTGCCTTTTTCTGGTCTAGAGTTGGAGAATAATTTATTGGTGAGAAAAGTTAAGTATAACTTGCGAAGTACTCGAAGCATGGGTGAGATTACACAAATCATCGTGCCAGAGAGTCTAGTACCACAAGTTCTAGACATTGTACATTGTAAATTTGGTTCGCCTCATTTAGGTGTAGACAAGACGTATGAAAACGTCAGGTCAAAGTTCTTTTGGAAAAATATGTTTTCCGCAGTAGAAGCCTTTGTGAAGAAGTGCGCTATTTGCAATGCGAATAAGCCAGCGACGACAGTGTCGTGTCGTTTGGGTTCATATCCCATACCACATAGGCCGTTTCAGAGAGTGCATATGGATATTCTGGGTAACTTCTCAGAGTCCGCTTATGGTTATAGACATTTATTAGTAGTTGTTGATGAGTTGACTCGCTTTGTCGAGATTTTCCCACTGAAATACAAATCAGCTGAGGAAGTTGCTATAGCGTTTTTTAAGGGGATAATTTGTCGATATGGTGTTCCAGAATGTCTGATCACAGACAATGGTAGGGAGTTTATTAATAAGACTTTAGACGGTCTTGCTAATTTGTTGGGAATAAAGAAAGTATCTATAATCCCGTATAGACCTGAAGCGAATGGGTTATGTGAGAGGGCGAATCGGAAAGTAATCGAAGCTTTGCATGACGGTGGGAGGTTCCGATACACATTGGGACAGATCTTTGGATGAAGTGCGATATAGTATCAATACTATGATGAATGACACAATTAAGATATCTCCAGCAGAAGCTTTGTATGGATACAAGTTGAAAGGACCTTTTGATTTGTTACCAGAGCGAGTTCAGGGTGATGTTACGGTCACTTCATTGATAAATACAGCGAGAGAAAGATTTGCACGTATCAGTAAAGAACTTGAACTTAGTTCGCGTGCAATGGTAGAGAAAAGTAACGCGAAATCGAGGGGAGTAGCTTTTTCGATGGGTGATAGAGTGTTTGTTAAAGTGAATGTTCGGAATGATCTGAATTATAAATTAAGTCCGAAGTTCCACGGACCTTTTGAGATTGTAGAGATCAAAAGAGGGAATAGATTTGTAGTTAAAGATGTAAACACTGGAGTGACGAAATTGACCCATATTTCGAAATTAAAGAAAGTTGGGATGTAATGGAACATTTGTATATAGTTAGAGGGATAAATGGGTTGATATTTGTATATATATGATATTTTTTTATTTTTTTTTGTCTCTTGTTCATTTTAGATGTTGAAGTTCTTAATCATTTGTTTTCGAATAATTTTAGGAATTGAGACATGGGCTAATTTCATACGAGATTTGACCATAGTGTGTTAGTGACAATATTATGTTGTTATTGTGTTATGATGTATTTCATCATCTGACGATATCTTGTGTTGTTTAGATTTTTTTTTAATGGAGATACTTAGTATATCGGACCGAACAAGTCTGATCTTTTTTTCGGGTTGGGAGATCGTATTTGAGTATTTGGATTTTTTCTTCTTTCTTTTTTTTAAAATGAAGGGAGCTGTATTGTGAGTTTAGTTGTAATTGTTAAGATCCCAATAGCTAGCGATTGCCATTATGTCAATTGCTATTTTGTTGAGAGTTAGTCAGGTGTTGACGAAATATTTGCTAACCAGAGTTTGAAAGAAGAACTTTCATGTCTTTTACGATGATATGATAATATTTTAGTGTTTGGATAGGATATAAGTAAATTTTTTTGAAAGATAGTTTTTTTATGGTGAGTTCCGTAGAGTTATTGTGCTTAATAGTTAGTGAGTTGACTAAGTGATTATTCTGAGATACAAACTTGGAATTAGTTCACATTGTGAGTGTTTGACTTTTGCATTAGTAGTTTTGTTTGGTTCAGTAACATGAAACCTTTTCTTAGTTTTGTTATTAGACCTTTTCGAGTGCATTTTGGGAGACTCAGTAGTGACATGGGATGGATTAGAGACCATGTTCATTTTGGGAGATCAATATCAAGGTTCAGGAGTTGATTATAAGACAGAGTTGTACTTTAGTTAGAGAGAAGTATGTGTGACAGTAGTATTTTCCAGTTGAGAGTTGTGTCTCTGGGGTGGTTGTGAATTATCATTAGTTCATAGACAGACTCCGACAGAATGTGACTTTAGACAGTTCCACGCGAGATTACCACATTGATCTCCACCAGAACTCTTACTGCCGTGTTTTGCAAGGATGTGCAGTTACAATGATGTGCCAGAACAACAAGTCGACGTCATTCGTTCTTCGAGGATCCAAACTGTTTGATTCATCCTGCAGAATCCTGGTATCAACGGAATTTCCTCATATTAGCCGTGCTGTATTCAACAGTTCCGAGAAGATAATTATCGTCATACGCATAATGATCATTTGGTAGTTCAGTGCCTGCAACCAAAGGTGCCAATGACTGTTCCACCGTTAGAAGACATTGATGATTCCGTTAATGGTTCGAGTATCAGGAATATATTTTACCATATTTAATTGTTTTAATAGCTATTTTACTGATAATTTTTATTGTGGGAGTAGTAAAGCTTATTTCGTGTTTGTAAGACTACATGTAAAGGCTCTAAGAAAACAACCCCAGTGACTTTGGAAGTACTTCATGAGAGCAGTCCTTAAAACTGCAGTTCAGTAGACATTGCTAATTGAGCATAGCTCTATTCTGTTATGTTTTATACATATGCTTTTATTTTGGTTTGCCATTAAGAGAGCGAGACGCTCTTATGGGGTGGCCGAGCTCTATTTAGAAAATCATGGTCTGCCTATTTTAAAGGATCATATATGCATTTCAAGCTACTGCTTAAGATGTGATGGAAGAATTTTAGGAGTCAGATGGTACTAGGTCGAGAGACCGATGTAGTCGCAAAATCATTGCATTCAGCAAATATTTTGATTACCTCAGCTGTTCAGAACACACAATATTGGCTCAGGTGATCTGAAACAGATGAACCGAGTTGGTATTCGTGTAGTACGTTTGTTACATTTGATCAATATAGATTTTGCCTAAATCTGCCCTAAAAGTAAGTCTGATCATTCATTAACGTGATAGAACTGCAGTTGTCAAGACGTAGCTTTGGAGATGATCCAGGCTTTGAAAATCGGCAGATAAGGTAGAGTTCAAATCTCTTCTTTTTTATGGGTCAGAAAATTGAACTTGTGATTTTTACCATGATTTTCTAATCATTTTGAACTTTTGAACTGGTGTGGAAATTTAATATGACTATTCATACCTGCTTTATATTATTCTATTTTGTTATGTTTTGTTTGCATTATTAACCATGCATTTTAGACTTTCATTATTATGTTTTGCATTTCATATATTTTTGGGAGTTTTTATTGTTTAATTCTTTCGACAGATGTCTGTGGAATTGGTGTGGTTATAGAGAAACACTGCAAATCTTTTGTGCATTTCTATGTGGTTGACTTAAGACGAGACTTATAATGTCTTGATGGAGTATGTGAGAGTTTTGAGTTTAAAGGTTTTTAGCTATAATAAGACTTTTAATCAGAAGTGTTTTAGAGTAGAGTTTAGTTATTTTGACTTGATAATTCATTTATGATGCATTTTAATCTTTTCTTTTGTTCATTCATTTCTTGTTGGGTTGCTTTGAATAATAAATCTATTTTTGTAGGAAAGATTGAAGCGTTTTATTAAATGATCCATTCCTTTGAGGAAGACATTCGAGAGAGAGAGAGATTTGCTGAGAGGGGATCAGTGTGAGTGAGTGTCAGGGGAGGTGTTAGGAGGGGGTATTTTCAGAAATACCATGCTGTTCCTGAAACTAGATAAAATTAACGTTTTACAAAATTCGTTTCTATCCAAAATGCTAAGTCTGTTTAAACACATATAAACATATAACAATATACAGTATATATAAATATATATATATAAATAAATATATATATATATATATATATATATATATATATATATATATATATATATATATATATATATATATATATGTATATAAGAATAACTGAATCAATCATATGGAACGTGATGAATATATAAATAAAGATAAAATCCACAGAAGGAAATAAACACTGGAGTGCTTACTAGTCCTTAATAATGGCTTTCGACGTATGTCCTTTACTTAGCAGACTGAAGAAATATAAAAGTACGTTTACAAAGAAAGCTCATATAAATGACAGATGGGGATTATAAAGGAAACATGTGTACCTGGAATCCAACACAATTGAAGAATTAGTAGAACTGCCAAAGCAGGATTAAATATCTAACAGGTCTTTACAAAGGATTAGGATCAACCGTTCAGGAGCAGGGATAGGGCAATTAAAAGATTATTCATGTTCGTGACTGACCACCTAAAAATTTTTAGTACAACACAATAATTCTCTTTTTTGTAAACAATAATAACTTTTGCAAGATGAACATTTTTACAAATAAAAAATTATATTAAAACATACGGATATATAGAAAATATATATCAAGTAACTAACTTGTAATTAAGTCAGTGATTTTATCTTTTAGGTCATTCTTGAACATTTTTTCTAATACAGGGTCCAAATAATACATACCAGGGCTAAGATTAAAATTACAACTGGAAGTAAGCTGGATAATAGCAGACTCAATAGATTTTTTTGAAGAAAATCTTTCGATCTTCAATCACTGAACTTTCAGTCCAATTTATCCTGTGAGAGTTTTCACTTAAATGAATGAATATAGCATTGGATGCTTGTCCAGTTTTGACTGAATACTTATGTTGCTTAATATTGTTTCTAAATACTTGCTAGATTGGCCAATATAAAAGAGGGGCAATCAAACATGGAATTTTATGTATTATGTTGTTGTTTTCTTTAGGGCTATTTTTTATTAACATTCTTTTGAGTGTGTTATTATAAGAAAAAACGAGGTTTACTTTAAAAGGTTTTAACAATGATTTTATGTTTTCAAAACCACTAAAATAAGGCAAGCTAAGAATGTTCTTAGGGGTTTCTTTCTTCATGTTACTTTCACTATAAAAATTTTTGTGGGCTTTATTATAACAAATATCTAGTATATGTGAGGGATAACATAAATCTGTCCATATTTTTCTTATGTGTTCAATTTCTTTATCCAAATACTGGGGACTGACAATGCATAAGGCTCATGCAAAAACATAGAGGAAAAATTTATATTTTGATGTTGAGGTCATGGCCTGAATAAAAATGGACATAAGTTAAGTTGTTGGTTGGTTTCCTATAAATACTGAATTTACATTGAAATGGTTCTCTATGTATTAAAATATCTAAGAAAGGGAGGCAATTGTCTTTTTCTAATTCTAACGTAAACTTAATGGATCCTGGGATTCAAATCTTATTTATAAAATCTACCTCCAACCAGCGGTAAAGAAGATTAAGAAGAAGCTGTCAACAGGAGTGACGTAGCAGCCGATTTCTGGAACTTTCCTTTGACTGTATAAATAGCATTGTTATCTACCTCTTAATCCTGTCCGTTAAGGAAGACAGTTGCCTTCGAAATATAACGCTACAAACTCTACCCTTTTGGTGTTTTATGGCTCCCTTTATTAGATGGGATTCTGTTTTATCATAAAATCTTTCATTGTTTCACATTATATATATATATATATATATATATATATATATATATATATATATTATATATTTACATTCCTCCCTCCTATTTAGCTGTTATCTAGCTAACTTCTATGGAAATTTCTCATTTCAGTTAGCTTATAGTGGGCACCAATATGGAGGGCGATGCTGCAGTGAGAATATTTTGAACCAGATAATAGCCGTTAGTACCCGTAGATGTCTAGGCCTCCTTTCTCCCCCCTAAAATCGTTCAATTCGGGGAACAATATAAACGCCCTTCTCACCCCCATCGCATGATGTGGGAGTAGTTAGGATGGGAAGGGTTAATAGGCATAGTGGGACTAGCTGCCAAGTAGGACTTAAATCTTTAAGTACTTAACTTTAAGAAATCTTTTCCTCTGACCTATTTGCTGGTTGTCTTGACGTGTTTGCAGGCAATGTCGACCTACGATGAGGCCCCTACAAGACGCTGCTGGCTTTGGAAGAGCAGATGCATTCTCATCTCAGTGCCGGGTGGAAGTCTATCGCCCATCTGTTCCGCTTTAGCTGGTTGAAACTATCTTCGATGAATGACCGAGTCAATTGTTTGGCGCCGCAATTATTAGACAATGTTCATACATCGCAAATAGTCAGTAAGCTAGCCCTTTCCCTTCTACTTAAACCCCTTAAATTTCCCATTCCTTTAAACTTTAACTCCTTCCTCCACAAAGCAATTTTCCCTTGTTAAGAGTCCTGCTTCGGCCTCCCATATCTCTCCCATAATGTGCCTTGAATTCCTGTAAAGATCCCATGATAAACCTCCAGTTATCCCTTCCCCAGTGCAACTTAACGGCAAATTAGGCTAAGTAATACAAGTGTTTAAATTTTCTCTTTGTGTGATTGCGAGCATGTGTTCCTTGTGTTAAAAGCCCAATCAATTACGATTCCCGTACTGTGCTTACGTGATTTCCTTATAATTATCTGCTGGGCTACGTAGTGGTTAATATTTAACATGTGCTATGTGTAACATTTTATAGGGGGATTCCATTTTCTTCAGCGTGTGCCGCCGTTCTAATCCAGAACCTCTCTTACAGGAGAGACCTGCCTCTCCATTGCACTCTGTGTCCGATAACCTGACTGCCATTCAAATCCTGAAACTATTCCTGGTTGCAGTCCGATTTCTGAAGTCCATTGTGGCCCCGCCAAATTTTATGTTAATTATTTTCCCCATCTAGGAGTTCAATCCTTCGCAGCATGACTAACTGAAACCCTTTAATGTAATTTTGGCCTAACCAAGTTATTATTCTTATAACGGGAATAATTGTACCGTACATTGGCCCCTTATTAATCAGCTTGCTTGTTGCCAATCACGGCATTATTGCTCACTATATACAATTAATGAGCCTGCCCATTGGGTACCATTTTGCATTCTGTTTGTCTCCTTGCTTAATTGCTAAATCTCTGTAAATAAACCCTTTTAAATTGTAAAAGAATTCTAATTCAAATGGCGACCTTAATCATTCACTTGTAAATCCAGGGAAATCTAATTTAAGTTTTCAAATAACTCTCCCTTTGTTCATAATCTGGATTCACTTGGTTCCTTGGCAGTTGTAATTTTTAAAATTGTTCAGTTCTCTCCCCAACCAAGACGACCAGTTTATGACAATATATATATATATATATATATATATATATATATATATATATATATATATATATATATATATATATATATATATATATATATATATATATAGATGTAAAGACAAAATCCACTAAGGAAAGAGAAACAATGGAGTGCTGAGGCTTTTTGACTGTCATCCTTTACTTAGCAGACTCTGCTAAGTAAAGGACGACAGTCGATTAAACCCTGGAAAACTCAGCTCTCTCTCTTTTTTTCCTTCGTTATACATACACACACACACACACACACACATATATATATATATATATATATATATATATATATATATATATAATATATATATATATATATATATATATATATATATATATATATATATATATATATATATATATATATATATATATATATATATATATATATATATATATATATATATATATATATATATATATATATATATATATATATATATATATATATATATAGATGTAAAGACAAAATCCACTAAGGAAAGAGAAACAATGGAGTGCTGCGAGGCTTTTTGACTGTCGTCCTTTACTTAGCAGACTCTGCTAAGTAAAGGACGACAGTCGAAAGGCCTCACAGCTCTCCATTCTTTTTTTCCTTTGTTATACATACATACACACACACACACACACACACACACACACACATATATATATATATATATATATATATATATATATATATATATATATATATATATATATATATATGTATGTATGTATGTATGTATGTATGTATGTATGTGCACGTGTGTGTGTATGCTGAACTGAAGCGATACAAATACAACCCAAAAAAAGTTTTTCCATTCCTTATATATTCAATACATTTAAGAATAATTCCACAGCATCTATTTAAAATGACAAATAAAAAGAAAGAAGAATGAATCAAAGAAACTGATAATGCACAACATTCTATTCCAATATTCGTTCTTTAGGAATCATATCAGGCAATCTATTACAGAAGTGTTATCGGCTTCCTATAGATTCCCCAATAATGTTTAGTCACAGACAAAAAATAGTGACAGGTAACTACTATGCATTCCGGAGACCATGAAATAGTGGTTTTCGTAAACAACTTTTAAACCGACTAATGGATTTCCATGCCACTAAAACACTGAGTGTTTCAAGTTTAGTCCTTATTTTCGGAAGTGTTATGCATTGCCATATGTGTTTTCATTAACTTTTTTTCGTAAGAAAATAAGGTTAAAACTGCGCCTAGCCACCCAACCATCCGGAAAAGTGGTGACGTGTATCAGTGACGTCGGTAGAGCGCATTCCTCCACTGTACCTTATCAAATGGTTGTTTGACTTTATGGTTAAATGTCATTTTACCTGTCCTGGGCAATACGAAATTTTTTAAATCAAATTAATATATCTTATGATGATATATAGTTTTTTTTTTTAAAGAATTATGTTTTAATCTATAGTTATATTTATTTATATTTTGCTATGTATGTTTATAGAAATATTTATTTTTATTAGCAAGCCAAGCTAAAATAGGCCTTAAGACCATCTGATATACTGGCAAATATTTAAGTTTCGGCATCGAATAATTCATCAGCATTGCTTTTCTAAAATAATTTTATTACTAATTACAGGGAGGCATAGATAAAAAAAAATGGGTGGACAAAAGAAACCAAGAAATTGTCATAATAATTTATTCAATCAACATCACTATCGAGGAAGAGATCATTTTCGTCGTCGCTTTCACTCTACACTGTCTTGAATGTTATCTGACGACCAGTAATTGTCTTCAAAAGGCCTCGATCTCTTCTGACTGCACCAGCCCGCATATCCCCTGTTACAGGAAGCCTGGCCTCTTCAAGCCTGGAGTGGAGATCAGCGCGGGTAAACCGCTGCAACGAGGAGCGCACCTGTCGCTTCACACAGCCCCACA
>NC_089742.1:11634609-11662109 GCF_040412425.1 Macrobrachium rosenbergii
ACCAATGCAAAGAGACTTACAGTACCTAAATTTTAGTGGTCATGTCAGAGTTCCTAAATTCTTACCAAGTTATTCAAAATTTCAGTACCGCAAAATATACGACCTCATGCTTGACTTAAGTTACGGTTATCAGGGCTTGAATTCCATTACTAAGTGATAAGTTCTAGGTTGTCTTCAGTCGGGTTTTTAACCTATCGGTACAGACCATAAAAAAAGTAACACTTATGAAATGTTGGCACTCGATGCATCACTAATATCTGGGTGACCTCGTGTAATAGTAATTAAGAGCATGCCTTTGCTACACCATTTGCTTATTTTGGCCCAACAATGAATGATCTACTCGGTAGCTGGCCAGCTCTTGTGGTTCGTAGACAGGGTGAATTGGGCAAGGGGCCAGCAGTCTCTTCCCAAGAAACGGGTAGAGAAGGAGAAGGAGAAAGATCTATAGTTGTAAATGTGTGTATTACCATACTTCATTGTCCCTTGGATGTTCATTTGGTTCATTAGCTAATGGCGGTTGTTTATTTTTGGTGCACACTCATTCATGTACTGACCAGTCCGAATATTGTCAAATTCATTAAAAGAACAACCTGCTCTCTTTGTACAAAGTCCGTCGCATTGACGAAAGCAACGCTGAATGTTTTTCTTTTATTGTATAAAAGTTACCTTCTTTTCTGTACTCGTTTCTCTCATCTCTGTTTTATTTATTTGGGTGTCATGACTGATTCCACAAGGTAACTTCCATTGATTTTCAGAGGAATACATAATTTCAGATTAAGGCAATGAATTGAGAAGGATTACGTTTATTGCGCCAAGTGAACTCCCAAGAAATCTTCTTAGCGCTAAAACAGAATTCCGCTAAGATATGCGAGCTGGCGATCTAAATGATATTTCATTCGGTTTTCCCTGCTCTAGAAACAATAAATATTTGTGCAGTCATTCATGAGAAATGTGCTTGAGAATGACTTTTGCTTCAGCAATTTATTACGGGAGAACATTTGATTACCTTTCTGCCATTTATATGCATTACATTTTCCGATATGACGCCTACTCTCTGAAATACTAATGAATTTTCGACGTCATCGGTGTATTTCGCAATGTGGGAGAATTGGAAACGTGTCAAGGGTCCTGACCTTCCCGCCGCATTTCTATTATTAATCGATTCCAGGACCATGGAAACCTCCCCCGCAAATTAAATTCTTTTACTAACTAATAGTTTCCATTATATCTGGTTATCTTCTCACCTCCAGAACATGGGTGAAAGTGGTGTATGAACCCTAAGTCTGTTGTACGGAAATTATAAGGCCATATTTTGGAACAATATATTTGAAACTTGAGCAGAATACAGCATTTATCCTGTCGGACACACTGATCCAAAACTATACAATAAATTAAAAAGAATGTATTTTTTACTACGCAACGTGACATTATCATCACCTCAACGGAATATAAAACTTCTGTTCTGCAAAATATAATCTTCAAACCTTATTTGAAGATATTTAGACGAGATATTTAGAGGCCGTCAAACTTACCAGAGAATCTTGAAAAGGAAATTGTAGTAGAAAATAAAACTACTGGAATTACTTCATGAAAATGCACTGAAATATATTATAAACTGATCAGTAACCATGCTATTTATTTATTAGCTCCACTCACACTAGCTTATCATTAAATGATATCCATTAAGCCCAAGCCAGCAATGGCAAGGTTAGTTTTGTACTTGCATGTATCACAAGTTATGTATGGGACCATTAATCAGTTATTAATCAAATGATAACATTATCGTTGTTATGGCATGTTTCTAATGTTAAAAGAAAAAGTTCATATATATTTGCATACCCACATAGAGAAACACGCATAAATGTACTGTATATGTGTGTGTGTGTTTGAGTTAATAGACCCCACTGATGACGTATAAATGCCAATGCCAAATTCAGTACACTTTTAAAAATCTTGGTTCTCTTTCACATGAGGGTGCTAAAAGAGACGGTTAGTTGCAGATATTTTTTAATAACTTCATTAACGTTTTCTTCCATAAATGCACCATTACACATTTATATGTGGTCAAGCATCAGACGCCCTCATAACGGTGCTCTTTATTGAAGAATCTCATGCACATAAATGATATACGGCAAAATAATTGAATGTTTTCATGGTTTTGTCACTTCCATAGATTTTACTTTTATTGAAATTATTTTATTATTGAACGATAACATAAGTTTCATCTTTATACTCATATTTTGATTCTCATAGACTCTAAAAGTGTTCCACGAAATTTTCCACGTGTAATTTTTAAATACATGTAATTCCATATAATTAATTTTACCAAAAAAAAAAATGCTCCTTCGATACTACTAGGGTTTTTAACCTGTAGTCACGCTCCAAATATTGCCCATTGCAAGAAAAAATAAATGTTAACTGGTACGTAAAACTTTTTGTAAATCCCAAGACCTGTTTGTGTTCCGTTCAGGTATATAGCATGAAGAGGCATTTCATAATTACAATGACCTATTTGAAGCTAAATGTTAGAGGTTAGGGCTGAAGGACATTGAAAATTTCTTTGATGTTACGAATTCAGTCAAAGGAATTAAAAGCACAAAGAGAAGTTCCATGACAGAGAAACATGAAATAAAAACCAGAGGCAAAGTTGACTAACGGTGGGCAAAAACAGATTCGGTTTAGAACAATGGAAAATAGCCAAGCGACTTAGTTACTATTTGCTTTCTGCTCTTGCCTGCTATGGATTGTTTGAGATCATTGACAGATGGACATAAAAAATTGGGATCAGTTTTACTGCTTCGTTTCCTCTTTTGATATTTACTTTTTTCTCGCTATCCATCTGTTTTTAGGATATTTTCAAGTCAAATTATGATTTTTTATTTTCACATGACAAAAGGAGAGAGAGAGAGAGAGAGAGAGAGAGAGAGAGAGAGAGAGAGAGAGAGAGAGAGAGAGAGAGAGAGAGAGAGAGAGAGAGAGAGAGAGAGTAGATTTCCTAAGAAACTGTGTAATATGTTCATTAAAGTAAGTCATTCGTCATGTAAAAAAATAATAATAATAATAACGGCACTTTTTACGCTCCAGTGAAAAAAATTGCATAAACATGTGTCATGTCTAGCATTTATTTTATATATATTTGTTGATACGGAATATTGAGACGGGCATAACCTGAGATATTCATCAATGTTCTTTACTTGGTAATCATTTACTATTATGTATCGATGACGTACAGATGCTTAATTTAGCGTCATTTTTGTTCTTCCTTAATCATGAGAAAGTAAATAAATTTGTGAGTAAAAGTTCTGTTACCTACTTCTGGAATCTTCTCTTCATATATTCATACGACCTCAGTGGTGGGCGTCAGCATTCTTATCGTGTTTATTATTTTTTATCCTCTTTTTTTTATTTTTACATAATATCCTCTTCCAACACCACTCATGCTGACTTAGTAAATATCCCCATCACGAGAGTGAGATATAAAAATTACCTTATATTCTGATCTAAAAAGCCACCAACACTGGCAAAGCTTCCTCAGCATCCTTCCACAGAACTTTAACACCACTCATTTTTTTCTTGTGATTCCTTCATATCGTCTCTGTGCAAGTTGACTGCAAAGAGTAAATTTTTGCAGCATTATTTGTCTTTCTCTGATTTCTTTCTATCAAACTATTCATTATTTTTTGCCATCTGTAGTATTATAAAAATGCTTCTACCATAAGGGAAGATTTCTAATAATATGGTGATTTTTAATAATAATAATAATAATAATAATAATAATAATAATAATAATAATAATAATAATAATAATAATAATAATAATAGGGAGGAGACCTTCTCTGAGGGCAGTAGCAATGAAAATAATGGTTGTTTCTACGGCAGTCAATTTGTATAGAGTTTTCTCTATTCGTCATAAAATCTTCCTTTCATCAGAGTGTAGCTGTGTATCAAGTTTCCTAGGGACATATAAAGTTTTCCTGCGCCCTCAGTTTTATTATCATTAACGTTTCGACACACGCTCTGATGGTCATTTACAAAAAGTGAATGGATTGACATGCAAGTACACAGATATATATAGCAGGTGGGTTGGCGGTATACTGTTGACAGATCAGTTAGTGGACAGAATTCTGAATAGTCGTGGGTTGATGACGAAATCTGTCTTGGAGGCGTTGCTATCTTCTAGGCCTAATCATTGTTTTTGGTTAGGGTGGGTGTTGGTTCGGGTACCCCTTGCTGGTGTGGCTGGTATTATAGATCGCCCGGCGTCCAGTGCTCTCTCTCTCTCTCTCTCTCTCTCTCTCTCTCTCTCTCTCTCTCTCTCTCTCGCTCTCTCTCTCGTATCGGTGTTTGACACCGGCTGATTTCTTAAATTTCTCCTTATGATGGTTGGGAGAAATTCAGTTTCTTTCACTGTGTTTAAGTTTTTTTTTTTTTTTTTTTTTTATATGAAATTCCTCGAGAAGCAGTAGGCCTCGGCGGTATGTCGCCTGGTTTGTAATTTTTGTGGTCTTTACAGGCTCCTCTCTTTCAGGTCTTTTGTTATATTTTTGTGGACAATGCTTAAAGATGGCCCCTTGTTAAAGATGGCAGGAAAGACACTTTGAGAGTTTGGTAGAGGTCATCCTGATATAAGAATGGTGGCATCCCAGGGCATGTAAGTTCGTAGATGACATTACTTCTCTTCAAAGATGTTTCTGGTGGCTCCAAGTTGTTTTTAAAAGTAACTGGCTTGTTTTCATATTTTTATAATAAATTATCAAATTGATCTTATCCCCTTCTACAGTACGGGGGACGTTTTCATTTATTATTTTTCTCGTCCTCTAAATATTTTGGTTGCATCATTTGACGACTTTAACAAGAGTTGAAGCACGAGAAATGTTGAGTAATAATGTTTTTCTACAAGAACAATAAATATCTTCATTTGTTGCTATAATAACAGATTCTTTACAAATGAGAAGTCTGAAGCTGGACACCAACTGTTAATGGAATAATAAAACGAGGGAAAAAGAATCTCTTTATTAATGAAACGTAGGGACTGTGGCTCGGGCACAGATGAAATGAGATAGTGATAATAGATGTTTTTGCTGGATATGAAAACTTATCTTAGCACATGATGGGACAGGCCAGGAAACGGTTGACATTTTAAAAAAAAAGAAGACTACATGTCCATCACTATATACTACAGGAAGAAAGGAATGGACGTATAAAGTTAAGTAGCCACTTTCGAAATATGCAAAACTGAATAAGCGTGCTTTGTAATTATGCCAACACGGGTTTTATCGGTGACGATATTGTGTGGGCAGGTTTTGTTAGCCACCTGTCAGTTAAGATGGTTCTCTTTGAAGCAGCATCTATTTGCCATGTTCATTAAGGAGAAAAACAAACTGTTTACGAAAACAAATCTGTAAATTCATTATAAAAGATAGCTATTCCTTTTTTATTTCATATTATTTTGGATTTTTTCTGATGATCATATATATATATATATATATATATATATATATATATATATATATATATATATATATATATATATATATATATATATATATATATATATATATATATATATATATGTATATATATATATATATATATATATATATATATATATATATATATATATATATATATATATATATATATATATATATATATATATATAAATATATATATATATATATATATATATATATATATTTTCATATGATTGTATATAATATATGTGATAAAAGCCATAATATGGCTGCGTGCGATAAACGCACCATATGATCAACATGGCAGAGGTATGGATATCGGCTCTAAATGTGAGTTCGACGGGGATTTGTAGATATGTCCACTTATAAATATATAGCCGTGTGGTTTAAGGCATACTGTAGTCCCAAGTTCTTGTCCTTCGCTGGTTCGAGCCCACGGGATGACGAACTTATTATCAACTAAAAATATAACATATATGAAAATATATTATTTCGAGTAAAGCGAATTGGATATTAAAGGACGTTTCAGCTTACTGATTGTATATGAATCACGGTGATGTGATAAAAGTCATAATATGGCTGCGTGCGACAAATGCACTACATGATCAACATGGCAGAGGTAGGTGGATATCGGCTCTAAATACAAACACCTGAGTTCGACGGGGATTTGTAGATGGGAGCCGATGTCCACTTATACCTCACTTGCTAGCCGTGTGGTTTAAGGCATCCACTGTAGTCCTAAGTTCTTGTCCTTCGCTGGTTCGAGCCCACGGGACGACGAACTTATTATCAACTAAAAATTCCCTTCGGTAACATATATGAAAATATATTATTTCCGAGGTAGAGCGAATTCGATATTAAAGGACGTTTGTAGCACTGATTGCATATGAATCACGGTGATGTGATAAAAAGTCATAATATGGCAGCGTGCGACAAATGCACTATATGGACAACATGGCAGAGGTATATATGGATATCGGCTCTAAATACAAACACCTGAGTTCGACGGGGATTTGTAGATATATATATATGTTGATATCCATATATACCTCACTTGCTGGCCGTATAGTTTAATATATCCACTGAAGTCCTAAGTTCTTGTCCTTCATATGGTTCGAGCCCACGGGACGACGGACTTATTATCAACTAAAAATTCCCCTTCGGTAACATATATGAAAATATATATATTCCGAGGTAGAGCATATATCGATATTAAATATACGTTTGTAGCTTACTGATCGTATATGAATCACGGTGATGTGATAAAAGTCATATATATATATATATATATATATATATATATATATATATATATATATATATATATATATATATATATATATATATATATATATATATATATATATATATATATATATATATATATATATATGTATATATATATATATATATATATATATATATATATATATATATATATATATATATATATATATATATATATTTTTTTTTTTAAGATACTTCACACGCTTCTAGACAAGCACTTCTCCCTCAAGCCTGCAATTTACAGTTTTCCTAAATTTAATTTTTATGCTAAATATCTATTTGTATTTGATGATACCTCTATAAAAAACTTTTCATAACAGACCCAAAATAAGTTTGGAGCTATCAAAGTTCACCTGATACCAGTCAGTCCTCTTACCATCGGGTTGTTATTTAAGTACAAAGATCGTTTATGCCCTTATATTATGTGTCCTCCGGTTGTGTGTATAGCTATACGTGTCCTAAATGTAATTTAGGAACTTATATTGGATCCACCAGGAGGCTTCTGGAGGTACGCATAGACTCTCATCGTGGAGTAAGTTATAGGACAGGCAGTAAAATCACAAACCCAGAGTTTTTTAATATTAGAAATCATTCTAGAACGTGTAAAACTTCTATTGAAAATAAGGACTTTTCAGTTTTAGGGCGAGCTTCCAGCAGCCATGAATTGACCACTTTAGAATCGTTAATGATTAAACGACTCGTCCCTTCTTAAACAGCCAAACCTCTGCTGGCACACTGAACAGTACCTCTCTTAGTCTTTCGCTTACTCTTCAGTCTTAACATTGCCACTGAATAGGTTGGTCCAGATCTGCTTACCTTTTACATTGTATTTTTTTTTTTTTTGAAAGAGAGAGAGAGAGAGAGATTTTGTTTTATTTTCTAAGTTGTCCTTTTTAATTGTTCCGGCTGTGGCCACCGCTGTTTGAATATATATATATATATATATATATATATATATATATATATATATATATATATATATATATATATATATATATATATATATATATATATATATATATACAGTGTTTCAAATTAGAGGCCCCTCTACAGCATAATCTAAAATTGATATGGACAAAAACAAAAGTAATTCAGAACAGGTATTTATTTAAGTTTCTCTCTGAGTATTTAATATTTTGTGTGGCCTCCATCTGCCTGTACGACAGCCTGCATTCTTGAGGGGTTTGATTTCAGCAAATCACAAAAAAAGCTGAGACTCAAACTCCATTTCCCTGAGCACTTCGGTCACCTCTCTTCGCAGGTCATCAAGGCTTGGTATACCATCATTGTTCACTGTGCGTGCTTCAACACAATCCTTTAAGATACTACCAATGTTTTCACACACATTAAGGTCAGGGGAGCTACCTGGAAATTCACTTGACAAGAAGAAATCGATACCACTGTTTCAGAAGCAGCTCCTGTGTCTGAAAGAGCCTTGAAACATGGTGCCTTATCACACAAAAATGTGACTTCTTCAACAGATAACACATTTTCAGGATCTTTGAGGAAAAAATACTCCACCAGTAAGCACAGTTTCTCTGAAGTATTCGCCATTCCACGACTGTCCTTTTTCTTTGATGATCCACATTAACCGTTTGGCTGTGAAACAGAGAAAAATTCCCAAACATTCAGGAAATTTCACAATTTGGCGATAGCACACGTCATCACTGATATCATCCAACTTTGCAGCCCAAATGATGTCATTTTTATGATTTGGAATCCTGACTGTGTAAATGAAGAATTCATCTGATGCGGCAACATGGAGAAAGTCAGCTTCATCCCAATCTTTAAGAAACGATCCACAAAACCATGCACGGTCTTCTCTCTGTTGCTGAGTGATGTTGGGCTTGCTGATAACATGAAATGGCTTGATACCAGATTTTTTCAACTCACGATATACTCGTACAACACTATAACTTCTCTTCTTTCCCCTTTTTGTTGCTAGTTCAAGCACCAATTTACATCAAGACTTTCTTAGTCTACCCACTGCCTCAGCTATGATGTCTTTTGACTCCTGAGAAAAGACCTCAGGCATTTCAAGATTCTCACTCTTTTTGCGATGACAGTCATATGTATTTTTGTTCCAATTTCTTTTAACAAAGGATTCATTTCCTTTAATGTATTTAGCTATCCAGGAACGTGAAATGAAGGATGCACCAGCATCCCTGGCCTCTCTGAAGGTTATAGCCAGGATTCGGTCAATCCATCTGATTTCCTCTGAGTTTTTAGCCATGGCTGTATCTAACTCCGTCACTCAGTCTGAAAATACAAGAAATGTAAAATGAAAAATAGCTTAATAGAAACTTAAAATAATGTGTTTGGAAATAGGCTATAGCAGAAAACTTCATAACTTTCCATTTGTTCTGTGGAGGGGGCACTAATTTCAAACACCTGGTAACATGTCTATGTGTATATACTGCATGTTTATATGTGTGTATATATATATATATATATATATATATATATATATATATATATATATATATATATATATATATATATATATATATATATATATATATATATATATATATATATATATATATATATATATATATATATATATATATATATATATATATATATATATATATATATATATATATATATATATATATATATATATATATATATATATATATATATCCCACCCTCTTATTTAGAGGATAAACATGTCGATTTATATTTACAGTATATCAATATAACCTCACGAACGATGGGCTTTAAAAAAGTTTTTTCTCGTCGTAGATAAATAAAAAAGGCATCTGGCTATGCGACTGCAAATAAAGGGTATTTTGATACTTTCTTGTGAGTACATTACACGAGTAGGTTAATTTTCGAAACAGCTTGTACTATTGTTGTCTTTGAAGCTGTCTTGGGCCCGGGCGAGGCGAGGGGAGTGAACAGCTACTGCCGTATTGGGTGGAAGGCAGAAAATAGTAGTTAATTCATGGCTTGATGGCAACGGTATTGTGGTTTTCTTTTCAGGATACTCTGAATATATATATAATTTTTCTTGAGTATACAAACCATCATAGTGAATCAGCGGTTGGGCACTTTTGGGACCATTTAACCAAATAACTTAATGAACTAACGTTTGAAATCCCCTTAAGTTTCTGTTATTCTTAGAGTGTTGATGACATACATGCATTTTTTTTCAGTTTGGGATATTGGAATGAATAAAAAAAGATTACAATAGAAAATTAATTTTCACTGAAACGGAATAAATGCTTGCTTAAAAGAGAGGCCAGTAAAATAGAATATCAGGCGAATCAGTAGCATACGCCTGGCTTCATTGGTCCATGCTTCATGTTCTAGCATTAATGGTTGTTTGTTCAGTTTACGGACGTAGATATAACTTTGGTATCATAATGAGGTTATTTTTACATGCTTGCAATGAAACTATGCACAGAACAAAGTTTGAATGATTAGCAAATCATGTGATTTGAACATTTCGTGAGTATATGTAGGTCTAAGTGTAGTTTGGGCTATACTAATGAGATAAATCATGGTCACTGAAAGTTCATCTTTCGTTTGTGCTTGATCTCAGTAGACTGTTTGATACAAGCTCCTCTTTCATGTGTTTGTGTTGGTAAGTAATCGGGATGTATATACATGATTTATATAAGAAGGGGCAGGGTTCTTTGTATATGTAATTATACCATTTTTGTTGAGTCTTGCCATGTTGTGAATAGAATTTACAATATATCTGAGCGAAATTACAATAATTCCTTAAAGAGGAAACCTGAAGGCATTACTCAGCTTCATCTGTGGTGGACCAAAGTGGCTTCATGCATCTTTGGGTCAGGCTCATCTTCCCTTCCACCACCACTATTAACAGATGATGGTAGATTGGTTAATGGCCCTAAGAAAATGGATAAACTGCCTCATCGAGCTTTTGAAGCTAAGCAATTAGCTGAGGATGTCCCTCTCCCTAATACTTGTCATCCTAAACCTATATTTACAAAATTTGCATTTCACTCCAAGGATGTTAGGAAAATTCATGATAATCTTGAGAGCTGGGGTGGAGAAGATCCTGATGGTTCCTTCCTCTGTTTGTTAAGTAAGTTTCTAGTGAGTTGTCTACCAAGATTAGTAGATTTTGTAGAATTTTAGGTCGACACAGTATCTTTGTGGATGAGCTCAAGCTTAGTAATACTATGCCTGTTCCAAAGAATGGCATATCTGTAGAATGCAGTAACTACAGGCCAATTTCTATTTTCCCTGTGCTCTTCAAAGTTTCAGAAAAACTTATTTTTAAGCCGGTATATACTGTAAGTATGTGCAATCTAAAGGATTGTTAGCTGATAGTCAATTTGCATATAGGAAGCAGTTAGGTACCTGTGATGCTCTTGTAGATTTGATATACCATATGCAAAAAAAACCGTGATAAGGGTTTTGAGTGTAGAGTAATTCAAATAGACTTTAGTGATGCTTTCGATTTACTAATTCACAAGGTACTTATATATAAACTTCAGAATCTTGGAGTGGATGGATATGGTTTAGGTTTGCTTCAAGCTGCTGTTGATGGGATCGTTAGCCAAAACCTATGAGTATTATGTCTGGAGTTTCACAGGATAGTGTTCTTGGTCCACTATTATTCTTAGTGTATACAAGTGATGTTGTTGGCCTGGAAAACAAGGTTGTTCAGTATGCCAATGATGTAACACTCGTGGGTGTAGTAAAGTCTCCACTTGACAAATGAAGTTTTCCTTAGTTTCAGTTGTGACATGGAACAGATTAGTGAATGATGTAGTCTGTGGGGTATGAGGATGAACGAAGACACTGTTGATCAGCAGATCTCATACAGATTTTCCACCCGATCTTACCCTTTAGGTTGATAGGACTCTGCTGAATGTTGTAGCTTTTGATGAACATCTTACTTTTGAAAAACATCTAATGAAAGTGTCATCAAATGCCGCACAAAAGTTAGGCATTGTACATAAAGCCTCATATATTTATAACAGTGATAAAATCAATGCAACTTCTTTTAGGTCATTTGCGTTTCCTTTACTAGAATACTGTTCTCCGGTTTGCATGTCTGCTTTTGCCAGAGATTTATTTCTTTTAAATAGGGTGGTTCGTGGTGGTAGGTATGACTTGGACCATCGACGGATGGTCTCTTGTTGTCAACTTTTCATAAGTTGTATGTTAACAGAGGTCTTTTACATTAACAATTGTTCCTTGATCCCCGTTATTAGCTGAGGACAACCAGATTCGCTGAACAGCAGCACCAGTATGCAGTAAATGTGCCTAACCTGTAGAACTCAGTTCCAGAGGTCCTTTATTCCTCACAATGTTACTTCCATAAAACAATTCTCTTTTCATTGTAATAATTTAATTACATTTTCATCGATTTATTTACGAATTTTTGTGTTTATTTATTCTTTCTTTTTTGATAAGTGGTCTCTTCTTTCTCTACTTGTATTTAACTTCTGTTACTTCTTTCTTATGAACACCATATTCTTTGGAAATCTGAATTTCAAGTTAATGGCCCATGTGGGTTGTTCTGTATGAGAAAGGTTCATTTTCTGAAGAATAATAATAATATAAACATTCAAATACCTTATTGAAGAAATTGTTTAATATTTATCACAATAAGCCAACGACATCGAAAACGTTGAGTGTCAACCAATCAAGAGCTACCCATGCTCATGTGCCACATCTTCATCTGTTGGTGGAGGGTTGTAATGAAACTTACTATAGTAGATAATATCCCTTAAGATAGTTGTTAGGTACTGAAGTAAATACGTTATAATAAGAAATAACGGGTTAGAATTTCCGTTGCCTGCACATATTACAAAACATAGTCCCAAAAGACTATAACCAACATAAAGCAAAAATCATCAAATGATTCTGGTTTAGTTTGTTGGTTTCGTCGTTAATTTGTTTGCGTGTGTGTTAGTCTATTTGTTAGCAGGATTGTACAAAATGTGTGAATAGTTTTGAAAGAGACAGGAATGTAACTTTTTTGGAAAAGGTACTTTTTTTTGGAAGGGGGAGGAGGTGATGACTTTCACACCTTGTTTCAAATATTCTATGGATTTTCTTGCAGTTGCCACCATTTTTTTTTTCACAGACTTGGTGGTATAACAGCGATTTAAAACCGATGAGACACTCCTTTTATAATAAATGCCATATACTATATATAGTGCACAAATTGAATTTCTTACGAAGAGCCACTTCTTGTCGTTGTCATATAGAAAATTTCTGAACCGCGCATGATCATCGGTGATGCCAGAAAGAGTGTTCAAAACAACTCGAAAAAACCTCAAGGAAACCATCGTTATTATATTATCAATGTTATTCATTTATGTTATCTTCTGAATATGCACTGAATGCCATAGAGAAAATGGATTGTCAACTGAATTCTCCATCCATAACTTGAAGCAAAATAATAAAATCATATTCAAGCCCAGGCGCGGAAGCAGAACGTTATGTAATGCATCATCCTAAGATGTTTCCAATTGATTTTATGAAAGGAATGCAGTAGAAGCTTATATCCTTAAATATTTATTTATCTATAATTATTTATAGACCAGATTTTAAATATATTCATTATAGCGATTTATATAGAAAGATTATTTGACTTTTCAATAAAAAAACGCGAATATGCTGATAAATTAGATAAGATAAAAAGTAAATTTTTTTCGTATTACCGGGTATTTCTAGAAGATATAACACAATCTAAGTAAATAAATAAAAAAGAAATTAATAAAGGTCTTCAGGTAGACAGAAGGGAAGCTTCAGATGTGCACTTTTATACTACCCTTCGTGACACTAGATGGCATCACCTGCCACGAGGTGACACAATGCTGCCCTTGTGTTGCTATAGTGATTACTGTTATTTACTGAAGTTTCAAGGTTTGATTGGCTAAAAAAAAAAAAAAAAAATTACGAAGTGTGGGTGCATTATTCTATATGAAAATTAAAGAATTTAAAGGGAAAAAAGTCTATGCCCAATTTGTACGACTATGTATTGTAGTGCGATCATTATACAAATGAAAAATTCCCCTTTGAATGTTTACAGTTTCCACGAAGAGTGAAAATATATAAAGAAGAAATTTTGTCTCACCCATGCCAAGAAACTATTTTGACTAAATTGTATCTGTAGACCAATATTCCTTTGCGCTAGAACAATTCTCACAACTTCCGAAAACCGTCAGAGCAAAACTGAGCAAAAAAAAAAAAAAAAATAAGATAAAATAAAATATAATCATCTTATGCAAAGGGCTATTGCTTCAAGCCAATGTTACTTTATTTATAAATGGAAGTATGTCCAAAATCTTAACATCAAGGTAGACAAATCGCAAAGTGATATGTACACAAACAAAAAGACAAATCTGATTATATAAAAGATCTATGTTCTGTGGTAAGTGAAGAATTCTAGAGAGAAATTAATATATCTCCGTTGTAGGTGGATATAAATATTAAGTAATTTACAAATGAACAACGGAATCATTATTGTCTTCATTATCATACTACTACTACCACTAATAATAATAATATAATAATAATAATAATAATAATAATAATAATAATAATAATAATAATAATAAAGAATAATAAGAAGAAGAATAATAAGAAGAAGAAGAAGAAGAAGAAGAAGAAGAAGAAGAAGAAGAAGGAGAAGAAGAAGAAGAAGAAGAAAGAACAGAGTAAACTATATGAAATGGAGATATTGAAAGGCTTCCGATCTGAATGCAAAATCTCATCTGCATTTGAGTAGGAAATGCAGATAAAATATTAATTTCGATATGTTACCAGGAAGCAGGAAACAGAAAGTCCAATTCCAGCGCATTTCAGTTTGCACCGATAATTTGCATGGCTTGAAATTCTTGCTCACGGAATATTCATTCAGTCAGCGACAGAGGAGCGTAATCCTCACAGGTGTGAAGTTTACAGGGGATATTTAGAAAATCAAAATTTATAGCATGTTTTCCGTTAGACTAAGATAATAATGAATGTTTTTTGATCAGACGAGGACAATTAATTAAAAACATTTGCCATGAGTAGAAACTTATTGAAAAATTATATGCTATTAAAAAAATGATTTTAAGGGTTTGCCTTACTTTATTCACTTATCACAGTGATATTCTTGAAATTTCACGAAAGTTTCTATATATCCTGTTTTATTAAACGTGTGCAGAATGTCTTTCAACATGACGGTTTCCAGGAAGCCTAGGGTATAATCTATAATAAATATTTATATAATATTCACTCTTGTATAGCACAGAAACCCTACTACTGTACATGCCGTCTGAAGCTTTTGGGCATTCAGAAGTCCTCTTTGATTAAAGAAGCCAAATGTTAATGTGAACACTTTCTTGATGTACATGGAATTAAAGTTCCTTTTTCCTTTTTTAACAAGAGGAAACACTTTTAGACTAAATATGAGCATATGTTCAGTTTTCTTTTTTCTAAATCTGTAAATGCAGGACAAAATTCCTGGAAATATTCCAGTCGCCGGGCTAAATGTCCCCGTTATGCACTACCTAACCAACCTCAGTGGCCAACCGAGACCTCACCCTGCAAAAAAAAAAAAAAAAAAAAAAAAAAAAGAAAAAGTGTTTCAAATTCTTTTTAACGTTGAGTCCAGTCATTCATGTGAAAATTTTTCGCAATGATATTTATAGCTGTACTCTCTATATATAACCACTCCGTACGATTTTCACATATATATTTTGATAATAGGTCCCCCTCCTTACCAGGTGTACCGTGAAAGCCAAACTATTTTTAAAACATTTTTGTAGATATATCACAAAACCCATATGCTGTAAAGGTACATTTTCTGTTTTCTTTATTGATAAAACACGGCCGATGGATTTCACTGATTATAGATATTTTCTAGTAATCTTACAGCAGTTGGTTTCATGGCAAAGTATATTTTTTTATTAGTTAATTCACGCTATAAAAGATATATTAGTTTTTTTATTGATGTCAAGCAGTCAAAAGTTTTCAGTAATAACTGGTTGGAGGTTCATCACCTTATTTTTGTATCTTTGATTTTTATATAATGAATCATTGTCTTAATGATGTCAGTTGTCTGACAATGCTGTCTTTTTGCAAACTTATAAACACATTTGATTAAAATTTCCATGAAATATATATAAATAACATCATAAGCGATGTACGTGATAAATTTTTCTTAATTTAATGGATATCAAGCAAAGAGGTTCCTCAGTAAAAACTATAAAGATATATTGATAACCAGAAAAATGTTTTAGTTTAGTTAACAATATCTCTGAGTCAATCATAGTAATCTGTAAATATTATCTATATAAAACATCAAACTTCAGGACATAAAAGGAACTTTTTCATAGAGATCGTATCGATTATTAAGAGTTACATGTCCTGTGAAATTACTAATTTATTAGGTATAGAATTTACATTAAAAACACTCTAGCTCTCCAGAATATTTAAGAGAAATATAAATAAAAAGAGGTTTTATTATTAATTAAAGGCATGTATAAAAGCTTCCTAAAAGCATTTTGCGGTTCATTGGCATTTGAAAAGGAATTTCACCTTGTTTTTCTTTCGTTTTGCCTCAAGACATAGGAAAACGTCTCTAGAATTTCACATTTAAATAGAGGTATATTGTATATGTAATTACACCTATTTCAAAGCATTTTCTTCAAATTGTAAATATTTTTCCTTATCTAATCTTGTATGCTTCCATAACAGCTTTTTTTCCATAAAGAGGGAATTTATATGAATTTACTGTTTTAACAATTCAAGTAAGCTGTGCTGAATTTATTGGGTGGGATGCGACCTTCCTTTTGAAAATATTATTGATCAGATCTGTTTATGGATCTGTAGAAAACGAAGAGAATCACCAAGAACAGCCATTATAATCTGAATATATATTTTCATTATAAAAAGTCTCAGTGGCTCTACGTATAATTCCCTTTACACCAAATATTCCTCAAAACATTTCGTATATATTGTCACTCGTTATCTTACTCTCGGTAGGCTATTTGAGCACTTCTAAGGTACAGTTACTACTGACTGCTCTCCATAAGGTCTTATTTACGAAAATGAAATTAAATATGTGTTTTACTGGAAGATCCATTTAAACTCTCTTGCTGAGATCACATAAATTGAATCTGCTACGTATACTTTAAATATATTTTACAGTTTTTAATTTTTATCACAAACTGATTTCTTTGTTTTAACTTATTCAGAATCTCATGTATAATTCATCATTATTATCAAGGTACAGTTCCCATGAAATATTTTTTTATAATATACCGTGTTATTTTCCATCCCAAAATTACAAATAACGTTCGGAAATACAGGGACCACCGATTAAGGGCATGATGGTATTATAGTCCGTACAGAAATCTCCTAGGAAGAGAAAAAACAATAAACATCCACATATATATATATATATATATATATATATATATATATATATATATATATATATATATATATATATATATACATATACATGAAGCTACAAATGTCGCTTAATATCAAATTCACGCTACCTCGGGAATATCCCTGATGGGGAATTATCAATGAAGGGGACTTTATAAGTGATCAGTCGACTGGTACTGCCGAGTCTCGAACCCACGACACAGATACTTAGCTACCGACTCAATCGACGTTCTACCCACTGAGCTATCAAGAGAGGAATTTATAAGTGATAAATGAACGATGTGATAAAAAATTTCATATATATATATATATATATATATATATATATATATATATATATATATATATATATATATATATATATATATATACATATAATATATATATATATATATATATATATATATATATATATATATATATATATATATATATATATATATATATATATATATATATATATATATATATATATATATATATATATATATATATATATATATATATATATAAAGTAAGAGGGCATACACTGTAGGAAGAAGCAAGCGGGCAAGAGTTGTTTTGAACAGATCCCCCGCCGTCAAGGGTTTAAGAATTTTAATCAAGAAGGATATTAGAAGGGATAGGTTTTGCTAGGACAGACCTTATATAGACTGTACCTTAAGCTTACTTTTCTGTGACCATTGTACTGGCAAGTCTTTTGTCCCTTCAGGTCAGAACCTGGGCGAGAGGAATTTGAAAACAGCCGTGACCCGAGACAGCCCGCACCTATAGACTCAAAGCTGAGGCCTCATCGTGGCAAGACACATCTTGGCCGGTCCGCTAAAACCCTTTTGTCTATCTGTCCCTCTCTGAACGCGAGGGAGAAAATTGTTACTTCAAACGGACAAAGAAAACTTATGCATCTGATCATTGTATTATCACCCCCAGAGGCAAGTTTGATTGTGACAAATTACTCCCAGTTCTCATAATTTATCCTCCATGGTGTTAACATATTATTTTTGAACTAAGAATCATCCCCTTGTGATTAGTAATGACAAGAGAGAGTTTCTGTAATACGAGAGCGTTATCTGGATACGTCTTTTCCAGAATTAAGTAGGCCTTGGGCCTGCGAAACATCCTCTTTCTGGGAGAAAATCTGCATCCTTAGTATCTAGAAGCCTAAATCCGACCTTGCAGTAAATTCCTGATACAGCATCTTAGAAGCAGAGTAACCTGTTGCATTCATTCTATATAGCATTGAAGTTTGTCCGAAGTCGGATTCATATTCCAAGCTGCTGTTAGCTCCTGTAAATAATCCATTTCATTTTTAGTTTATTTACTTTTGCTGAACCTAGTGTCCCACTAAGTTTGCTGAATTCATTCCTGTGGTTATGAATAAACCTCTATTCTTTGTTAACGAGTGTTAATCGGCGACCTGATCTACTCACTATCTGTCCTTTAGAGTTAAATATAGCCTTAATTGACAGAATTACGTGGGGCTTAGGTAAAGCAAGGCAATATAAATCAAAGTAAGTAATAATTAAATTCATCAGCCGAAGGACACACATAACAATGGCTGTACCTTACCACGATCTCTGTAATTAATTAATTAGCTTAGGCTAGTTATCCCACAGATATATAAAGAACTTGGAAAATTAAATATAAATTAATCCAAAGATAAAAGTCAGATCATATTAATTTCATGCGACATTCTCTCAAGAAAAGAAGGATACAGGCTAAGTTAAGTAATATTAATCTCATTTTCATATGAAGAAGATAGAGCAGGTAGGAAAATGTGCAGTAAATGAACACGTTTACAATTTACGAACAGGAAGAAAAAAAAAGATACTGAGCCAGACCCACATTCCAGTCAAGGTCGTAGCAACTTACCGAGTCAAGAATTAATATTTTGCTATTCGCCAGCCAATGATTAATGTATGATTTTAAATTTTTTAACTAGTTTGCTATTGCATGACGGTATTGGGAGGGCGTGTGCCTAGTGCTTCTCTTGTAAGGTAGAACGGACAATTTACAAGTCCATAGGATATTTCTTACAAAGCAGCAAGTGGAAACCCTGGAGAGAAGGCCACCGATTGAGCAGCATGAAGAGAATTACTTTCCCTTGTGCGAAATCATATTAAATTTCTTTTCCATTAATATTGTGAATAACTCTTCTTCTTTCCCACCATTACTACACTGAGGGGTCGGTTGCCTGTTGCGCTTTCTCCACTGCCTTCTGTCAAAGGCATCATCCCCCACCAAACCTCTTTTCTTCATATCTTCCTTCACTTTATCTCGCCATCTAATTCTCTGTCTCCCTCTCGATGTTCTTCCTCTAACAGGTTCTTCCTAAGCCCTCTTCACTCCCTCCTTGTCATCCATCCTTAAAACATGCCCATACCATCTCAATTGTGGCTCTCTTATCACCTCTGTTATCTTTACTAAGCCTGCTCTTCTTATTTCATCATTTTCAAATCTCTCAAGCAGCGATATTTCCATAATCCACCTCAGCATTCTCATCTATGCTTTCTCAAGCTTTACTTCCTCTTTTCTTCTTAGAGCCCATGTTTCTAATCCATACATTAACAATGGTGTTATCACTGTGCTATAGATCTTGACTTTTAGCTTGATTGGCATTTTCTTATCACATGCAACTCCAGCTACATCTCTCCACTTCCCCCACATGGCCTTTATCCTACTGTCCACTTCAACCTCACATCCTACCTGTTGGTTTAAAGTGGATCCTAAGTATTTAAACTTTTCCACCTGTTTTATAATCGAGCCTCTTCTTTCTTGTATTACTATTTTGTCTCTATCTTCCCTACTGCTCACTAAAATCTCTGTTTTATTCACATTTACCCTTAAGCCACCCCTCTCTAAATACTCCTGCCACTCTCCAACCCTTCTCTGTAGGTCCTCCTCATCTTCAGCAGTAATCACCAGATCATCAGCATACAACAACTCCCACAGCACTTCATTCCTGATATCTTCACTCAACACATCCACGACCAGCACACTCAAAAATGGGCTTAATGCTGATCCCTGGTGTAATCCAACACTAACTTCAAAGTTTTCTGTTTCTCCAACTGCTGTTATTACTTTTGTGCTCGTTCTCTGATATATCATCTCGACCATCCTAACCAACTTTTCTGGGGCTTTCCTCTTCCTCAAACACCAAAACATCACTTCACTTGGGATTCTATCATATGCGTTTTCCAAGTCTATAAATGCACAATAAAGCTCCTGGTTTCCCTCTAGCCTCTTTTCCTGTAGCTGTCTCACTGTGAAGATGGCATCCACCATCCCTCTTCCTCTCATGAATCCATACTGCTGTTTCCCGATCTTTACAATTTCTTTTGATCTCTCATCCAGTATCCTCTCTAAAACTTTCGATCAATGCTCTGTTAGTTTAATTCCTCTGTAGTTACCACACTCCATGACATCTCCTTCTGCTTGTATATATTTACCATTAGACTCTCCTTCCAGTCCCTTGGCATTTCTTCCTCTTCCCATATAGCTTTTAATAAATCCAACATCTATTTCTCCCCCTCTGTACCTAGTAATTTGATCATTTCAATTTGGAATCTGGTGGACCTGGTGCTTTACCATTCTTCATTTTACTTAATGGTCTCTTCGCTTCTGTACCCTGTATCTCCATCACTGGTTCCTCCACCCTTTGTGCTTCCCCCATCTCCTCTCTCTCATTTTCAGTGTTTAAAAGTTGTTCAAAATACTCTCTCCATCTCTTCTTAATGCCTTCATCCCTATACAATATATTTCCATCTCTATCCTTGATGACACCCAATTTACACAAATCCTGTCTCTGCCTTTTCCTCAAGTTGACATCTTATATATATCCTTTTCTCCTTCTTTTGTTCCTAGTCTTTCATTTAACTGCTCTGCCGCCCTTCCGATAGCCATACCTATCCTCCTTCCTGTGTATCTTTCCTCTTCTCTGTACTGTTCCTCTGCACCCTGTGCATGCCTTACTTTCCAGTCCTTAAATGCTTTTGATTTTCTTTTAATTGATTCTTGCGTCTCTCCATTCCACCACCACTTTTCTCCTCTCGACACTCCATATCTGCCAGTTCTTCCCACCAGTTCCTCTGCTTCCCCCACACATATTTCTCTCATGTCTGCCCACATATTTTCAATTCTGTTACCCTGTCCCACTTCCATGTTCCCCCTTTCCTGCCATCTCTCTCTCTCACATTCCTCCTAAATTGCTACCCCTTTTCTCTCTACAAGTTCCCAAATCTTAATTCTTGATCTCCTCTTTCTCTTTTTTTGGTTTCCTCCCTCTCATTTTCAAATCCATCACCACCAACCTATGTTGTTTAACATGCTTCTCCCAAGATCACTTTGCAGTTTGTCACATTGCTTTTGTCGGCTCCTCTAACCAGGATGTAATCTATTTGGCTTTGCACTCCTCCACTTTCATACATTATCAAGTAATTATCCAACTTCTGAAAACATGCCCTCATGCATGCCAATTCAAAATTCTGAGCCATCTCCAATATATATAATCCCCATCTTCATTTCAAATTCCAAACCCATGGCCTCTGTGTACCTCCTCATACCCATCTCTTCTCTCTCTCACCCTGCCATTCATATCAGCTCCTATTATTAGTTTCTCCTCCTCCCTCACTATTCTAATGACAGCCTCAAACTCTTGTCTAAATAATTCTTTCTCTTGTTCTTGGCACCCCATCTGAGGAGCATATCCTGACATTATATTTACTACTTTGTCCCCTATTATCATTGGAATCTTTAAAAGCCTATCTTTTACTCTCTTTACTTCTACCACTTTTTCCTTCCAGTTGTTACTTACTATAATTCCAACTCCATTTCTTCTCTCTTGTGACCAGCTGTAATAAACCTTATACCCATCTCCTATCTCTCTAGTTCCACTCCCTTTCCATCTAGTCTCCTGCACACACAAGAAATCTATTCTCCTCCTCTCCATCACATCTACTGTCTTCCTCAGTCTTCCTGTTACAGTACCAACGTTCCACCTACCTACTCTAATCTTTCACTCTTTCACTAACTTCTTTAGATCACAGTCATAAATTCATTTTCCGTCTTTATAACGTGAAATAAATCACATTTGTGGTATTTTAAGTCAAAACTTGCATTCCTTCATAAGCCTCATTCGTTTTGTAAGAGGGATTCGAGTGTTTTGTCTTTTTCCATTGTAATTACATAGTGAAGAAAGGTGGGAGATTTGTATTCTTCCACTAGTCGGCATACACTCCCCCCAACCTCGCTCCTAGTAGAACCAGTTGTTTGTTTGCCATCAACTGTGTGTGGTCGCGTGATTCGCCCATCATCTTAAATCTGGTTGCCCACGACCCATAGCCGCCATCTTAAATTGTTGGTGTTGGTAAACAAGAAGGTTGTTGTGAACTCCTGTGTGATGTCGTGAGCAGACATCTCTCTCAGTCCAAAATCTTCCATTCATATGCACTGACGAACTACTTTGCGCACTGCACTACTGTACTCACAAATCTTTATAATAAATACTACCATTAAAAGGGAAAACTAGGTACATATAATTTTATGCAAAGTGTTTAAAGAAAGAAGTTAGCCAAATAGTCAGCAATATATAAGAAGCTAGGAAATATAAAGGAATTCCCTATATAAATATACATCTTAGCAGGGAATTAAATAGAGAGAAAATAATAACCTCAAGATAATTTAATGATACTTATGAATATAAGAATGAAAGAATGTTACCAAGAATTACTAAGAGCAATTTTGGGCATGCTAATATTGGCAGACAACCCATTACCTAACAGAGCCAAATCAGTCAGAGCATTCAAGATGAGAAAACCTGCTAGTATTAAAATAAATTTTCCTTCTTTCTCTTGTTTTCTCATGCAGTGCAAACTTTGCTTATGCACTTGTGTGTTAGTACTTACTTTGTTTTCTTTTTCTTTTCTCCATTTTTTAATCGTTTAAGTAACTAAATGTACATGCACTGTCCTTAAAGAAGGAACGGACTGACATAGAAAAAAAAACACACCTCTGTCCCACAAGTAGTTGAGGATAAGCTAAGAATTAACCACATTTATTGAAAACTGCCCACCACAAGTGGGGTCTTATTTATCCAGACTTAAGCATAAAAGCTTTCCTCCCTCCGCATGAATGGAAAGAACAGCTAGTACAAGGAACTAGTCACCCACAAGTGTCAAAGCAACCAAAATTGATTCTTCTTTTCCACAGTGCCACTAGCCTAAGGCACTGTCATAATCCACTGAAGCTCTTACCTATCTGTTTCTTACTCTTTTTCTTCTACCTTTTACACTTTTTATTCTTAGTACAATTATTGATTACACTGCACTGGCACCAGCCAGACATAAAAGTCCTTTTGTGGGTTTCCACACCACTTAGTACAAATCTAGGACACTTTCCTAATTCATAAAGTACATCCAAGACAGACGTTGATTGTCACGTTAAGTGAATGCACTGGTTCCCCGCTCGTTCCCCTTTGGCTGCCTCCTTACCAGATGTTCTCGTCGGTGAGCTGCCGTTTTCTTTCGTCACCAAAGACATAAAGCAGTCCTTTTTTGGAGTCGATGTTGGTCGAGTTTTTGAAGCTACACCTGTGGGCGGCTTGAGATGTGACCAGAGTGCCATAAGTGAGGCTGTCCTGACGTCTCCATCATGGTATTCTGGTTGGTGGGTTCTTGTCCCTGTTGCGCAGCTGAGGGCTGTCTTGGTGCCCCGATGGAGGACAGTGTTTGCTGCCTGCTGTTGTTTATTTTTGCCTTTTTTTTTTTTTAAGAATAAAGTTAATTGTTTATTTAACTTTTGTTTAGTGTCACCCTTTTGGTTTTTGTAAATCTTTTAGGACCTGACTTTCCTAAATTAATATTAATACTTTAGTTTTCATCTGCCGTCAAGACAGATGTTCTTAAAGAACCTGCATAACCCCACTCGGGTCGTTACAGAACCTACAGAACCATGGCAGAAACATTATAGAACCTTCATGTATCTGGGGAAGGAGGCAGGTCTCATGGGACAAGAACTCACCAAGTGGGTGAAAGAACAGCTGGATGACTTGGCCAAGCAAGATAGGGAAGAAAGAATGGAACAGACACAGCTGGAAGATGCAAGGGAAGAGAACAGAGACAGTATGCTCTCAGGGAAGAACAGAAAAGGCTCAAGCTGGAAGATGCTGAAGGTGTTAAACCGAGATTTTCGGCCCTTAAGAAAAACACAGGATCTAGATGGAAATAATATTGGGGCTACTCTGGCTTCGAAGCTCGCACACACAAAGAAGGAGGAATAAACAAAATACAGGAGTTTGCTATAAAAATATATTTATTAATATTAAATCTCTATAACAAAAAAAGGTAAGCCAGGTCGGGCCACGAAACACAAAAATAAAGCAATATTACTTTATATCAAAAAACCAGCAGCAGTCGATAGCTCTCCAGCGAAGTCCACCAACTGGACAGCAGGCCGTATTAGGCGTTGAAAGGACAGGGCCACTGCACCGAGCCAAAACTGAAAAAGGTCTCCACCTGCGGCCAACAAACAACCATCTTCGTTGGTGCTGCTGCCTGACTTCCCAAGAAACGTCAAAAGTTCAAGCAACCTCCAGCCCCACACCTGCTAAACACTCAAATGCCCATAAAACAACAATATCAATCATTAATTCCCTCCCCCTAATGTCTCCGAAGTAGACTGTCCTGTCACGGTCGCCAAGTTAGATTTTCGAGAAGGATCATGGTAATGGAGGAAATCGACAGAGGACAAAATACTTTGCTATAAAAATATATTTATTAATATTAAATCTTAATAAAAATTATAACAAAAAAAAGGCCATAACAAATGAGCTACAACACAAAAATAAAAATATTACTTTATATCAAAAAGAAGTACCAGCAGCAGAGACAGAGAAGGCCTTAGTGCTGCCGTCTCGCCATCAAAATACAAGGACACGGGGCCACTGCTGCCAAGCACATGGAATAAAGCCATCTTCGTTGGTGCGCTGCTCCAGCCTGAGCCCCAGGCAGCCCTCAAAGTCAGCTGCTGCTGGTACTGACTAAAGGTTGGCGCCAGAAGAAAATAAGAGGAGGGGAGGATTAGCAAACAAACAAACTACCATAACGCCCATAAAACAACCAAAGGGACTACTCAACAAGCCTCCCCACACCTGCTGCAAAATGCTCCAATATCAATCCTGGAGAAAGAGTGGGGTTGGAGGAAATTCTCTTTGAAAACTACAACACCACCAAGACAGAGAGGGCCTTAGTGCTTGCCAAGCACATGGAATAAAGCTAAGGCACCCTCTGCTCACTGGAGAAGAGTCAAAATAGGCTACAGGGTAGAAGTTCATAGGGTCATAACAAAGCCTGTGAAATAACCCTGGATTTCGAATTCCCAAGGGCCTGGTCCTGGACTGAAGACAAGACTCAGTCCAGTACACACTGGTTTGACTCCTTGTTGTACTCCTTGTTGTGCTGGAGGATCTTTTCAATGTGTCCCTGACTCTCCATGTAACTCCAGTGGCAAGCAGCCCGCTACCTGGCCTGCCATAAGCCGATTCATGGGAAACCTACAACCAGTCCACATCACAAAAGTACCCCCGTGCCCCTCAGGCTCGGGGCATGCCCAATCATGCCCAATCTGAGTGCTGCTACAAGTTGGGCACCCATAAACTACCAATACCCAGAACTCCTCTCCCTCTACTTCCACTCAATCTTTACCACCAACAGTCACTGCAGGTAACCAGGCCCCCAAAAAGAGCCCTTGTCGACCCTGTGGTGTTACCAGCCACTATAATGCTGGACATCCAGCATGCCCAAATCATGTCCCAGCCACCAAGTTTGTCAACTTAATAACCACCTCATTCTCCGTGGCCGGGCCACAGAAGATACCTCACCCCATGAGGCTGGATACCCAGCTCATATCAGCGGCACCCCTTGATGACTCTAGCCTGCCTGTGGCCCCACTAGTCATGGTAGACACTGAAGCCGACATTAGCCTGATTGCCAGGCCCCAAGTACCAGCCAGTACCATAGTTCATGAAAAAACTTGGTGGGAGATGAAATGGGTAGAGGGCCACCCCAAAACCATTCCCATTGTCAAACTCTAGGTTACGACACCTTGGGGCACGCTACTTCACCGCCTTGGCAGGACCAGCTCTGTGGAAGACCTTCCCCAACACCACTTCACAGCCACGCTACCTTCACAATGGAGGCCTTGACTGTAGGATCAACAAACTGGAACAGCCACTTTGACTGGTGTGCCACCAAACCAAGAAGAAATACCTTTCCCCCGCCAAAGTGGTCGATGGAAGGGGAACATGAAGTGCAATCCCAGGCCTAGTCCTCCCTCTCCACAAAAGGACGGCCAGCAACGAAGTCCTCCCTCTGCACGAAACGACATTACAGGGAAGCAGTACCACTGTAGAGCATGCCAGGAGACAGGCCACTGCAGTAATTGTGAGGGTTGCCCAAATAAGCAACACCCAGTGGAAGCCCCAAACCCAGAATCTATAAGAGGCTCTGACCTCCAGCTGGGACAGGAATCTCTGTCTCAGCCCAACTCAAGCTTTCCACAAAGTATTATTGCACCTCCAGACCCCTCGTCAGGATGCCTGACCATCCATCTCTGCCAGTGCGACTTGCAAGCTCTGAGCAGTGCCACGCTCTGTCCGTCTCGGACATGGAGCCACCACACGAATTGGACCCTGTGCCAGATCCAGATCATGAGGCGGGTCCTCCTGTGGGAGATCCAGGAAACTTTACAGCACTAGTCTTAGCAACATGTGAGCCTCTGGCACCAGATACTTCTTCCTCACCACATCTGTCCCCAGAGGATAAACCTCTGGTGGATCAAACTACTACACCATCTCTGGGAGACCAGGAACTGGCCTCCTCGGATGCAGAGATCAAGACCACTCTCACTCCGGTTGTTGCAGCAGCTGGAGTAGGGAGCCCTCCAGTAGTCTCTGAGGTTACCCCATGACTTCGCCCCTGCTATCCCTTCCGGCCTTACCCCAGAGTCGGTGCCCTCATAACCTCCTAGAACTGACATAGATAGACCTTGGAGGAACCCAAAGAAGAAGAAGAAGTGGGGGAAGAGAGCCAAGTAGTTGCAAGAGCCACTAGCTCACCCTGGCACTCGTGCCTCCTTGGCACAGTGCCTTTCCATCTCAGAGTGATCCTGGCTCCTGCCCAGAGGAGGTAGCAGCGTGATATCTGTCTTAGTAACAGCCTAAACCAGATTCCATAAGTAGTCGTAGTAACCTTGTGATGTACATTTTGTAATGAATAGCAATAACTGAGTAATTGGTAACTAGTGTGAATAGAGCAATTAAACTCATGACACTCATGGCATAATACCTCAGTTGAGGAAAGG